>NC_142707.1:13622500-13924375 GCF_055471065.1 Atractosteus spatula
TTCATCTCTCTCGTGTCTTTTTTTAGTTTGTGCCCCCGCTACCAGTGAAAGGGGATACCAGACCACCCCCGCCGCCTCCCAAAACGCGCAAGTCCGTGGTCTCGACGTTTGAGCCCAGTCCGCAGTGAAGGGGGGCGTCGGTCCTGATGCTGGGATCGTCCATGTGAGCGGTTGTGTGAGGAATATCAAGCCCTGTGTCACCCTCTCCGTCCCTTCCCTCCCTTCATCTGACTACAGCGATTAGCGAGGAGCAGTGGGACCTGAGAGAGAGGGTGGGAGGGTGGAGAGCACATCTGGAGGAGAAAGTGTCCTGGGACGCTGAAATTCTTTTCTGTCAGTGAAGTGGCCTCCCTCTGATGGTTCCCACAGAGCACGGCCTGTCCAGGTACTGTACACGGCTGGACAAACAAGAACAGCTTGAAGTCGACCGAAGTGTTTTTAGTTGAGATTCCGTCAGAACCTGAGTTTTGACATTTTTAAAAATAATACACAGTCTTCTAAGGATGCCCAAGACTGCAAAACAAAACAGTTGTGAAATAATTTATAAATATACTACACTGTAAATAATCGGGGTCGGGAAATGACTAAATTCATTTGGAAGCTTTTTTTTGTCCAGTTTTCAGCAGCCACAGTCGACAAATTAAAACTCAGGTCACTTGATGTGAATCCTGGAAGCACTGCATATGGTTACTAAGTCAACAACCGGAGCTTTAAATCACTGCAGTGCAAACCTCCCTTTTATCAATAATGGATTCTACATTTTCAAGTTCTGTGTAAAGAGTTCTTACGTTCTTACAGAATGTTTGTTACTCCACACACCTCCTTAGCAGCCCGACTCCCTGGAAGACTTCCCTGTTGTCAACAGTGATTGAAGAACCTTGCAGTAATGTGTTCTTATTTTAATCGGTTTGCAAAGGCCTCCAAATGTGGGATTTTAATAGTGTTTGGAAAAGGAGTGAAGGGTTTTATGCAAAGCAGGAGCTTCAATAAATGTTTCCAGGCACTCATTTCATTCAGTGTAATAACTTAAATAGTGTAAGTGTAACTTATGATTTTTTGTCATGCTGGTGGCTTGCGAAACACAGTATTGGCGGTCCCAAAAGGACAAGTGCGCTATCTTCGTGTCCGAACCCACAAGTTCCCTTTCCATGTGACATCACATGCCTTGGTTTGGCTTTGAAAAATGGTGGCACAATGAAATCGACTGGTCGACGGTAGCCAAGTTACAGTAAATGCTGCAGTGTGACAGAATATCTCATAAGAAATGCAAAACAGGAGAACAAGATGAGTTGAGAGACAATCATAAAAGGCAGGATGATTTTTTTTTGGCCTGGGGTGTGTAATGGTCCTTACATATGGCATTCCACCCTCTGGGGCTCATTTTATTCACTCATTTTGCTCACCTCCGATAAGCCTATAATTAAAATGAGACGCAGTGTGTGGTGTTCAATGTCTGTATTCCTCGACTTCAGAAAAGCACTTTGGCCAAAAACATGGCATGGTAAGAAATAGACAAAAAAACATTTTAAGCAGTTCATGCTGCATTTTAAATGAGGCATTGTACCAAACCTCCACTCACATGCTTTTAAATTCTTTCAAGACATACTAAAGATATTTTTGGAATAGCTTTCTCTTAGGCTAGTGCTTAAGATGCTTTAATTACCTCATTTATTAAACAAAGATAATCAAAACATGCACTGGATTTCAATCTAAATGTGATTTTGTGTTTGTCTTAAGGGAAAATGTGTGTTTGTATAAATGTAATGTTTTCCTACAAACAAATGGACTCGTTTTGTGTGGGTCTTGATGTCACTGTGTAGTTTATGCACAAGTGCCCTGGATCAGATGCCTGATGTTTTTATCTCCCTGACTGTCACTGATGATCTGTCTGATAAAAATGTTTGGTTATGCATCAGCCTATAGGAAGGTTTGCGAGTCTCTGTCTGATATTAAACTGTCCTCTTCAACACTGGATCCTTGAATGCTGAATGTGCACAAATTAAATTCAAGGTAATCTCCGTCTTGCAAGGAAATCAGGATATATGCAGTAAAATGAAGTATTAAAAAATTAATACTAATTCAATCACATCAGTACCACAATCGACAAAATGCTATTTGTATAAGGGACCTAGCCTTACAAATGATACAGGCTTTTTGATTTATTGTTCCTTTGCTTTACTTGTGTGTCTTTCTCTTTGTCGAACTAAAAAAGTTTCCAAGGTCGTCGTCAAGGAAACAAAGCAGGCTTACAAAATGTGTCAGTTTTGTAGCTGGAATCTCTCAAGGGACCAAAATGAACCAAACCTATATCATGGGGTAAAAATTGTATTTTGCAGAAAAAAGAAAGGAATGTAAAACAGGGAGATGGCAGGTAGGAGTTGCTAGAAATGAGCAGTTCGGCTTTGGAGGAAAAGCATGTCAAAACACTGATTTATTTTGGTATATTTTTATTTGTAATGTCAAACAGTCAGAATAAAATAATTTAACAACCAAAAACAGTGACCACTTTGTTTATTTTACCTCATGGAGTGCTGTTGAGAAAATCAATTTCAACATCTGTCAGTGTTAGGCTTTTTAATGCTGTTTATATGCAAATGAATCTATCAATGTGAGCTTCGATACCTTTTAGGGATATCACATGCCGCAGAAGAAACCTTTATCACTTTAGAGAAACAATTCATTTGCCAGCGATCTCTTTCACACAACCCTTTTCCATTATGGCTTCTCTAGAACAAGAGTTGGCAATTTAATTCTGAAAATATTTTTTAGAACAAAGTGCAACACACTACAATTAGGGTAACACCCTTAATAACTTATCAGCGGGTTATTAACTGGAAGGTTTGATTTGATAAAAACCAAAACAGGAATAATACCAAGATATTAAAGGGATCAATAGAACAACTGGATGCAGTATAATTGTTTAGAGAGGAAAAAAAACTAGTCATGAAAGTTTCAGCAAGAGAGGGTTGAAAAAAGGGAAATATACAATAAACGGGGGATGAATAATCAAGTGGGTGATGTTTCTTTAAAAATTCAATTGCCGTGTTGAGCTGGGGGTGGAGGTGACTTGGGCTCAGGATTTGAAACTGCCCACAAAATATGTGAGAGAGAACACTGTTACAGTGTAGCCAGATAGGATATACTGGCATACAGAGACACCTGCAGAAAACATTAGGGTTAAATATGTCATTCAAATGTAGTTTAGTAAAAGTTTGACCTTTTTATCCTTGTAGTAGGTAATATCAAAATTGTAGGGACAGTGATGCTGGGGAGAAGAGAGTCTCCAGTTCGCTCATACTGTATGTTCATCAGACCATTGCACCTGTGCAGCCACAGATGTGCACAAGAGCAGTAATACATAGAGATCAGGTATGGAACAGAGAACTACAGTATGTATAATGGTCTTTTTATATTTCTCCAGGGCTCAATACACTTTAAAATGCACTGTGTTGAAACCCTGTTTCACAATCCTTATAGAAAAATCAATAACATTCTTAAAAAACTTTTAGCACACTCAAAACATCCAAGACATTTCTTCAGGCAGATATCCACCTTTCCAATCCTCGGCTCAATGCCAGATTTCTACAGCTGATTAATAATTAAAGTAAATCATTCAATTACTGGATGCTTTTAATTTTTTGATAAATACAGTATATAGAGGGTGTGATCTATAAACTGCTGTAAAATGTCAATAAGATGGCTGGGAGAGCACCAGGATAGGTGGCTCACAGGGTAAGAATTTGAGTCATTGGCAGAACTAGAGCTTGAACCCGAGAACACCTGGTAGCAAGTTCTTTAACCTTTCTGGAGCACTGTGCTCCTACGGAGAGCTTGTTTCAAAGTGGGTCTTGTCACGCTAACCTGTGCGTGAGGGAAGTTTCTATTGCTTGCAGGGCTGACATCTGTTTATCAGTATTAGATTTATCCACTTCCTATTATAATCAGTGCCCTGAGTTGAAAGCCTTATCATGTTCTAACCCACCACAAACAGTTCTATAGCCTTGCTTGCTGTAAAACTGAAGATACTGTACCGAGCCACTCTTTATGTAAACTTTGGAAGCTGAGCAGTCTTCCAGGCAGGTTTTATTACTCGCACAGCTAGACAGATGCAAAGAACAATATGTAAATATGTAAATATAACTGTTCTTCTCAACACCTTTTTATTGTTCTTTTGAAAAAGCAACAGATTTTTTTTTAATTAATGCCATTATTGATTTATTAGACAATGATGTAATTCATTATGCAAGAGAAAATACAGCTCTGCCTGGAAATGTAAGAGTACCATTTGTATCAACTGTATGTGAACCTAGTGTGGAACAAGATTCAAAGCAGTCAAGCTTATGAATACAGATCTACTGTACAGTTGAATATCCTTGGATGACAAAAATATGAAGGATATCTTCTTTTCGAAAATGCCGAGGTGCATTGCTAGTTTTTTTATTTTGAGATTACATGGATTACAATTAAGCTTTTTAATTTTCTTTTCTTGCCATTATGTTTTAGAACATTATTAAAATATTCATAGATGTCCATATTGCACTCGGAGAGGAGTTAACAGCTTTTCAGTCAACAACCATACCGACCAGTTTTTCGGCCAGTGCACTGGATTTGGAAAGATGCTGCCACTGGTAAACATGAAGTAATATTTATGGACTTTAAAGGAACAAGGAGTCACCAGTACCAGAAGCGAGAACAAGGTCTGTTTTCACTGTGTGGTTTCAGGATGAGTGAGCGCAGTTTCTCCCAAAAAACCCTCTGGGCATCTGGGTCTTCTCCTGGCCAATCCAGGCAGGATTTCTTGCACAATTCTCTATGGAGCTTCTCGTGCTGGGACAGCCTCTCTGAGGTGATCTTCTCCAGGAAGATGAAGATCAGCACATCCCTGTTCTCTGAGAAGAGCTGCATGTGTGCCAGGCTCAGCTCCAGCTTGCACCACTCGCTCTTGAGGAAGTGCCTGGAGATGACACAAAGCGTCTTGCGGCTACGCTGGATGCTGCTCTCCACGTTGTCAAAGAAGGAGCCCCCAAGGTCCCAGTCTCGATCCGACACACACAGCTTGACGTTGGGCAGCCCAGCATTGTCTTCCATGTGTGGAATCAGCTCATGCAGCACCCACTGGAAGTCCCTCTCACTGTAGGCCACGAAGGCATCAAATACAAACCCTGGGTTGTCCACCCACACCTCACGGTCATTCTTCTTGGACAGAAGAATGTACCATTGGTAGTAAATCTTCCAGCGGTTGATATACAGCAAAGTGATAACAATACTTAAGATCAAGACACCGGTGGGGACACCAAGTATGTACCAGACATATTCAGGAACACATATGGGATTGAAGTCCTCGAGCAACACGCCTCTCAGGCGTACAGGAGAATGGCACTGAAAGGTCTGACTGATGGACTGGTTCTCTAGGGAGCTGATCCAGGATGAAGCCCAGGCCAGGCTGCAGTTACAGACGAAAAAGTTCCAGGTGAAATTGGTGAACAGATTGGAAGGGAAGAGGCTGAAGAGGCCTTCAGGCAGAGTCTGGAGATGGTTGAGGCTGAGGTCAATGTGGAGGAGATTCCTATTGTATTTGAACAAATCTGCTGGGAGGCTCTGCAGCATGTTGCCTCTTAAATTAAGTTGTTGAAGATCTGTGAGGGAATCCAGGAGTCCAGATGGAATCTGTTGCAGGGAGCACTGCTCTAGAGTCAGTAATTGGAGACCATTTAGCTTTCTGAAAGCATCTGGATCTAGGAAAACAATAGGGGACTTAAGTATGAGTAATTCCTGCAAATTCTCTAGTTCTGAAAAGGCAAAGGCATCTAGCAGGTTGATGGAAGAGTAAAAGATCTGCAACCTCATCAGAGGGCACTGACGAAGGTGCTGAAAGGTTGTCTTCCTAATGCTTTCAAAGTCTATGGTGTACAAGCCCAGAGTGTGCAGGTTGGAATATCGAAGATCAAAGAAAACAGTTGTCATGTCCAGGGCTTGGATTTTTCCAATGCTGAGAGACTTGAGGTTTGGGAGCTGATAGAAGGCCTGTGAGCCCACCTGTAGGGTGGATTGATGCTGCTGGAGATGTAAGTGCTCTAAGGAGTTCATGTCTGAGAATGCATTGCTCTCTGCCTCATGTAGCCAGCCATAGCTCAGGTCCAGATAACGGAGGGAACGAAAGTTAGAGAAGGTCCATTTGTTAATCTTTAGGATGTGATTTCCCATGAGCATCAGGTTCTGCACATCTGGAGGGATTCCTTGGGGCAGCTGTGTGGTACAAATGTAAATTAGAGAAGAGTTCATGAAGTATATAATCAATCTCAGAGATTTACCAAGATTTAAATCAAACTGATTTAATTTAAATGTTGTAGGTATAATTTGACAGCAAATGGTGATTAACAATAATTCTTTAAAAATGATGCATTACCATCTCTATTAATATTATGTATAGCAATAACTTGATGGTTTACTGAAAACTTTGCTTGTGTGATAACTTTGGAATAAATGGAAACAGGAGAGCACTGTTAGACTTTGAGGTGCTCCTGGTCTTTAAGATGTCTGAGAGCCATTGAGCTCATCGAGCTCATTGTGAATTCCTTAGCCTCTTTCAGTTCTTGCTAGTCATCACAAAATTTACTTCAAGTGAATGTGTCTCAATATGAAATCACTGTTTTTGTTGTAATATATTCAAATATCAAATGTGTGCATGGAACTACTCAAAAATAAAAAAGATATTGTACTTGTTCTTCTTAATTTAGTAATCACAAATACAAATTGCTTGAAATACTTTTCTACAAATACTTCTATTTACTGTCTTTTTAATGGTCTGTTATCTCTTATAGTGGTGAACTGTAACTGCAGAACTACTAAGAACGCACAGTCTTTTAAAAAAAACTAAGTAATCTTAAAGGTAATCTGGAAAGTAATCCCTAGTGATTCATTAAGTGGAGTAGTGAAAATTAGTACATTATACATTCTATTCAAAGCAAGGCAGTCTATACCAGATTATTAATTGAAAGCAATCTGCCAAGTGACAGCTGCTTTTCAGTTGTGCTCACCAGCACAATTCATTGGTAGGAATGAGGCATCTATTTATTGATCAATTACTTACCACTTACACTGGGAAAATAAGGAGCTTAGAATTTCTCTTAAAGCCCAAACAGAGAATAAAGGTCAGCCTCGTGCTCCTCACCTTCGTTAGACTGGCTTCTTTGCAGTCCAGCGTCCTACTGTTGAGAAGGTAGAAGCAGACCCCCTTCTGGTCCTCAGTGGTATTCAGCCCAGCACAGCTGGAGAGGCCCTCATGGTCAGGGCAAAGCGTCTCGTTGATGAAATGAATGAAGGTGTCATTGTTGCCAGCAGGCGGTGATGTCTGGGTGGGAGATGTCGAGGTGAACTGAGGTGGTACAGAAGGGTAGATGATAGGACCAGCACTGGTAACAGGGGTTGATGCAGTTGCACTTGTAGCTAAATTTATACTTGTAGTCAGTGTGGTTGTAGTAGGGGGTGGGGTAGTTGTAGGTGTACTTGTAGTCTGTGTGGTTGTAGTAGGGGGTGGGGTAGTTGTAGTTGTAGTCTGTGTGGTTGTAGTAGGAGGTGGGGTAGTTGTAGGTGTACTTGTAGTCTGTGTGGTTGTAGTAGGGGGTGGGGTCGTTGTACTTGTAGTCTGTGTGGTTGTAGTAGAGGGTGGGGTAGTTGTAGTTGTAGTCTGTGTGGTTGTAGTAGAGGGTGGGTTAGTTGTAGTTGTACTTGTAGTCTGTGTGGTTGTAGTAGGGGGTGGGGTAGTTGTAGTTGTACTTGTAGTCTGCATGCTTGTAGTGGGAAGAGGTGTAGTTGTAGTTGTACTTGTAGTCTGTGTGGTTGTAGTAGGGGGTGGGGTAGTTGTAGTCTGTGTGGTTGTAGTAGGGGGTGGGGTAGTTGTGTGGGGTAACTGAGGTGGTACAGAAGGGTAGATGATAGGACCAGCACTGGTAACAGGGGTTGATGCAGTTGCACTTGTAGCTAAATTTGTACTTGTAGTCAGTGTGGTTGTAGTAGGGGGTGGGGTAGTTGTAGGTGTACTTGTAGTCTGTGTGGTTGTAGTAGGGGGTGGGGTAGTTGTAGTTGTAGTCTGTGTGGTTGTAGTAGGAGGTGGGGTAGTTGTAGGTGTACTTGTAGTCTGTGTGGTTGTAGTAGGGGGTGGGGTCGTTGTACTTGTAGTCTGTGTGGTTGTAGTAGAGGGTGGGTTAGTTGTAGTTGTACTTGTAGTCTGTGTGGTTGTAGTAGGGGGTGGGGTAGTTGTAGTTGTACTTGTAGTCTGCATGCTTGTAGTGGGAAGAGGTGTAGTTGTAGTTGTACTTGTAGTCTGTGTGGTTGTAGTAGGGGGTGGGGTAGTTGTAGTCTTTGTGGTTGTAGTAGGGGGTGGGGTAGTTGTAGTTGTAGTCTGTGTGGTTGTAGTAGGGGGTGGGGTAGTTATAGTCTGTGTGGTTGTAGTAGGGGGTGGTGTAGTTGTAGTTGTACTTGTAGTTTGTCTGGTTGTAGTAGGGGGTGGGGTAGTTGTAGTTGTAGTCTGTGTGGTTGTAGTAGGGGGTGGGGTAGTTGTACTTGTAGTCTGTGTGGTTGTAGTAGAGGGTGGGTTAGTTGTAGTTGTACTTGTAGTCTGCATGCTTGTAGTGGGAAGAGGTGTAGTTGTAGTTGTACTTGTAGTCTGTGTGGTTGTAGTAAGGGGTGGGGTAGTTGTAGTCTGTGTGGTTGTAGTAGGGGGTGGGGTAGTTGTACTTGTAGTCTGTGTGGTTGTAGTAGGGGGTGGGGTAGTTGTAGTTGTACTTGTAGTCTGTGTGGTTGTAGTAGGGGGTGGGATAGTTGTACTTGTAGTCTGTGTGGTTGTAGTAGGGGGTGTTGTAGTTGTAGTTGTACTTGTAGTCTGCATGCTTGTAGTGGGAAGAGGTGTAGTTGTAGTTGTACTTGTAGTCTGTGTGGTTGTAGTAGGGGGTGGGGTAGTTGTAGTCTGTGTGGTTGTAGTAGGGGGTGGGGTAGTTGTAGTTGTAGTCTGTGTGGTTGTAGTAGGGGGTGTTGTAGTTGTAGTTGTACTTGTAGTCTGCATGCTTGTAGTGGGAAGAGGTGTAGTTGTAGTTGTACTTGTAGTCTGTGTGGTTGTAGTAGGGGGTGGGGTAGTTGTAGTCTGTGTGGTTGTAGTAGGGGGTGGGGTAGTTGTAGTCTGTGTGGTTGTAGTAGGGGGTGGTGTAGTTGTAGTTGTACTTGTAGTTTGTGTGGTTGTAGTAGGGGGTGGGGTAGTTGTAGTTGTAGTCTGTGTGGTTGTAGTAGGGGGTGGGGTAGTTGTAGTTGTAGTCTGTGTGGTTGTAGTAGGAGGTGGGGTAGTTGTAGGTGTACTTGTAGTCTGTGTGGTTGTAGTAGGGGGTGGGGTCGTTGTACTTGTAGTCTGTGTGGTTGTAGTAGGGGTTGGTGTAGTTGTAGTTGTACTTGTAGTCTGTGTGGTTGTGGTAGGGGGTGGGTTAGTTGTAGTTGTAGTCTGTGTGGTTGTAGTAGGGGTTGGTGTAGTTGTAGTTGTACTTGTAGTCTGTGTGGTTGTAGTAGGGGGTGGGGTAGTTGTAGTTGTACTTGTAGTCTGTGTGGTTGTAGTAGGGGGTGGGGTAGTTGTAGTTGTAGTCTGTGTGGTTGTAGTAGGGGGTGGGGTAGTTGTACTTGTAGTCTGTGTGGTTGTAGTAGGGGGTGTTGTAGTTGTAGTTGTACTTGTAGTCTGCATGCTTGTAGTGGGAAGAGGTGTAGTTGTAGTTGTACTTGTAGTCTGTGTGGTTGTAGTAGAGGGTGGGGTAGTTGTAGTCTGTGTGGTTGTAGTAGGGGGTGGGGTAGTTGTAGTTGTAGTCTGTGTGGTTGTAGTAGGGGGTGGGGTAGTTGTAGTTGTAGTCTGTGTGGTTGTAGTAGGGGTTGGTGTAGTTGTACTTGTAGTCTGCGTGGTTGTAGTAGGGGGTGGGGTAGTTGTAGTTGTAGTCTGTGTGGTTGTAGTAGGGGGTGGGGTAGTTGTAGTTGTAGTCTGTGTGGTTGTAGTAGGGGGTGGGGTAGTTGTACTTGTAGTCTGTGTGGTTGTAGTAGGGGGTGGGGTAGTTGTACTTGTAGTCTGTGTGGTTGTAGTAGGGGGTGTTGTAGTTGTAGTTGTACTTGTAGTCTGCATGCTTGTAGTGGGAAGAGGTGTAGTTGTAGTTGTAGTCTGTGTGGTTGTAGTAGGGGGTGGGGTAGTTGTAGTTGTAGTCTGTGTGGTTGTAGTAGGTGGTGGGGTAGTTGTAGTTGTAGTCTGTGTGGTTGTAGTAGGGGTTGGTGTAGTTGTAGTTGTGCTTGTAGTTTGTGTGGTTGTAGTAGGGGGTGGGGTAGTTGTACTTGTAGTCTGTGTGGTTGTAGTAGGGGGTGGGGTAGTTGTAGTTGTAGTCTGTGTGGTTGTAGTAGGGGGTGGGGTAGTTGTAGTTGTTGTCTGTGTGGTTGTAGTAGGGGGTGGGGTAGTTGTAGTCGGAGTAGAAGTTGTAGGTCGGGTTGTTGTAGTTGCAGATGGGGCAGTTGTAGTCTCTGTGGTTGTAGTAGGATGTGGGGCAGCTGTAGGTTGGGAAGTTGTAGTTGTACTTATAGTCTGTGTGGTTGTAGTAGGAGATGAAGTAGTTGTAGTTAGATTAGTAGTTGCAAGTAGGGCAGTTGTAGTTGTACTCAGAATCTGTGTGGTTGTAGTACGAGGTGGGGCAGCTGTAGCTGAAGTTTTAGATGGACTTGTAAATAAGGTAGGTGCAGTTAGATCAGTTAGAGCGTTAGCTGAGGCAGCCATAGGTAGAGATGGAGGAGGCGATATGGCTACAGCTACAGATCGGTCATTTATAGTTAGGAGTGTTGTTTTGGCTTGATCATTGATGTGGCTTTGACTTCTCCCAGTCTTTCCAGTTGAGTGCGTTCCTTTATGCTTAGCCACTGGCCAGCAGACTGTATGTTTCCTTTGTCGGCTGTAGTTAGGGGTCAGGCCTTGAGGTCTTGTTGAAAGGGCCTGCTGGAGAGCTGTGATCCTGGTGTAGGGTGTGTGGACAGAAACACCATGCTGGAACCCCTCTGTGGCACTGTCAGAAGGGGGCAACACACAGAGACCAGTGCCAACCATCCAAAGCACAAGCATGTCTTTCATCTACAATTAAAACAGAAATTTTTCAGTAAATGGTCAATTATCTGTCACAATCTCTAGATTTTTGTTATTGGATACTAAATCTGATAGGTCATATGAAATAAGAGCCTGCTGCTGGATTGCAGTTTTATTTTGCAAACAGTTTATGGCTTGTTTTTATATTGGATATTTCTGATGTATCAGAGAGAATCATGTTTCTGCTCTCTCTCCATAGTGATTGTATTTTACTTGTTTCAGTTAATTGTTTTGGAATTAATTTTAGCATTTTAAATCATAAATGTATATATTTAGAGTTAGCACTATTAATTTGCTATATCAGCAATATCCTGATCGCTCTACAAAGGGGGCTATGAAAATAAATAAAAGGCTCAGATCAAATGGGGTTTGCAAAAAAGCAGATAAGAGGTACTGCAAACATTGAGCAAAAGATTTTGTGGTCAGACAAGACAAAATTGGAACTTTCTTGTCTAGATGCAAAGACAGGCACAAATGTGGTGTATCACTTAATCACCACTATCCCCGCAGTCCAACACTATTGTGGCAGCAATATGCTTTACTTTTGCATATCATCAGCAGGGTCTAGAACGCTAACTAACATACTATAGATGACATAATGTACTGGCAAACTGCAGAAAACCTGCTTCGAACCTAAAACTGGGACAAAAATTCAAAGCGCAAGACCAAAGTTACACTGCAGTGGCTTAAGAATAAGATAATGAATGTCTTTGAGTGGCGAAACTAGACATGTCCTGACTTGAATAGTGTTGAGAAGCTGTGGAAAGACTTGAAAAATGCTGTCCAAAAGCAATCCCTGAGCAATACGAGAGAGCTTGAGCCTGAAAGAACGAGTACAAATCGTACCTGTGTACAAATGGTGCTTTCACCCAAAGTTAAGTTAATAAGCCTGAATTCTTATCCAATCAACATATTTCTGTTTATTTCTCTTTAGTTTCTTTCTTTAGCTTAGGTTCTTGGTAGTAAATTGATCTTAGCATCTCATTTCAACACCTTTTGGAGTAGTAGTTGTAGGTGGGGCAGTTGAAGTTGTACAGTACTTGTACTTGTCTGTGTGGTTGTAGTTGTAGGTACGATGATTGTAACACACACAAACTAGAGTCTAGCGATTAATGGAAGCCAGAAAAGAGTTTAATTTTGGAGACTCAACATTACAACCGACCTTCCATTTTCTAACTGCTTTATCCAACACAGAGAGCTGGAGCCTATCCCGGCAAGCAGCCAGGACAAGTCAGAATACACGTTGGATGGCACACCAATCCCATGATGCTGAATTTTGTTTGCCTTGATGCAGCTTAGTCACTTATTAGAATATGATTGTGTTATTATCCATTCTGACATTCGATGTAGGGCAGCTACTTCTGAGATATGCTGGACCTGAAGGAAATGTAGTGGAAATGTAGGAAGTATGGAACGGAGTTATTAGACATGAGTTTTGTTTTAAGTTGGTTTTCTGTTCCACATTGATGCTTCACTTCCAAGCATTATACAATGTTAGATGTTGTAAATAAATGTGCTCATTTGCATTTCTTGAGAAGTACTGTATTCAGTTGTTTTAAAATTATTATTTTTATGTATCTAGCACTGACAATTGCACAACATTCTCATGTTTAATTAATTTAAATGCAACAGAAACTATATACACTGGCATTTTAGTTACTTTGCATCAAGGGTATGAACACATGTGGAGCCCAATCTATTTATCTGTATTTATTGGTAAAATGTCAGGAGTTTGTAAGATACCAAATAACTTTTCCATTCATAGAAAAAAAGTTTACCTATAATTATTATTATGACTGGTTTCATGTTTTACATTTGTAAATGTAAATATTTATGCTTTTCTTATTATCAAAATTTAATATGGTTATTGAAGGATATCAAGCTAACAATGACTACATTTTTCAAAAAACAATCTAACCCAATAAAAAATCTTAGACTTCTAGAGTTAATTCTGTTAAATCATTTTTTTAAAGATTGTTATCTCATACATTAAATGTGATTTCTAACATTAAAACCCAAAAAAGAAACTCACCCAAGGTGAAGCAAACAGCATCAGGTGGATATGGATGGAGAATTTTATTACCTCTTCATCAGCTGTGCAGACCAAGGGAATAACACACACAGCAGCAGTAAAAGACTGAAATTCAGATGTCATATAAAGGGAACGCCCAGTCCTCTCAAATTGGAATATATTCCCATAATCCCAGTGATACTTCAGTCAGGATAGCATTTTCATATTGGCAATACCCGGTTTGTTCAGTGTTAAAATGAAAAAAAAAATCCAAACCAACAATCTGAGATGAAACTGAGAAAGTCGCACATTGAATTTAATTTTTTTTCTAATTTTCATTTCACTTTCTACCTATTTGCTTCGAGAACAGCTGATGGGTCTTACTTTTTCATTATGACATGACTGCATTCCCATGATACTGAGCAAGGGCAGCTCTGTGCAGTATTGATACAGTATGCTCCTTTTTCCTGTTTCTTCTTCATTTGTTTTAGCTAGAAACCTCACAGTATAAATTGTGACAAAATAACCACTATATTTCTTTTTATTTTACATTATGATGGCAGTGAAGGAAGCTGCCAAAAACATGCCCTCACAGTATGCCAGTGAAGGGTTAGGCCTGGGCTTGCATTGACTTATACAACATTCATACATTGTCTATTCACCTAAAACTCAAAAGGTCTACGGGAAACATAGTCTGAATTACATTTAAATTCATTTGCAATTCATTTGCAATTTGGGGACTGCAATTTCTCAGACTGCCTGTTAAATCTCATTAACAAAATAAATTAATTGACAGTATTGCAAAATTTTACAAATTTTGAATTAAATTTAAAATCACGAACTTAGTGAAAGTACTGTATGGTTGCCATGTTGTTGCAAACCGCTGGTCTCGCCATGGGCGAGAACGAGAGTTGGTGTGAATTGTGACATGAAAGCAGCCCTTCTTGCTCACTAGTTGCTGTGAACAAATGAAAAACATGGTCATCTAGCCACATGAATTATTGTGAGTATATTTTAGTTGCTTGGCAGGTTGCTCTTTTTTACAATACTTAAAAGAATCCAAAAACATGTTGCATTGCATGTGGCTTTTACATGAAAATATTTACTATTATATAGAATCAAAACTCACTTGGTCTAAAGCATATTTACGCTGTAATAGGGCCACTTTCTCATCATAAGAAGTTATGATGCCTCATTCTGAATGGCAAACAATCACGACAAAGGGGCGCTATGCATACAATGAAATGTCATCTCTGTTGTGATGTGAATTGGAGGTTGTACACATTTCTGTGTTCACTGTATTTTCATTGTGGTCTGAAATGCACTCATTATTGCCGCTTCATTATAACCCCGAGCTGTAAAATTAGCTTTGCAGTTCCCCTTTAAGTGTAGGAAAGCAGTTCAATCTTAATTGAAATTCACTAATAAATAGTGCTGCTTTTGGTATGAAGGGTTCGAAAATATTTTGCCGGTGACTACACATTTGAAGCCATTGTTCAATGGTCAGCTGTTAAAAGACTTAGCCTTAAATGAGCTGTATAACCAAGGTGTGTGACCAAGCATTCGGCTAACACCCAAGTTGCCTTTGGGTCAAGCGTGACAGTGATGTACTATCCCACTTGTTGGTGGCTACTCTTTGATGTAAATGGGAACTTCAGGTTTCTTACGGAACCTCAGAATCCTTAAACAGCAGAGCAGCTACTGCCTCAGTTTAGGAAGAAGGAGCAGACTGCTCCTACAGTGCCAATAAGAAGATGGCAAACCCCTCCTCTAATGATGTGTATTACAATTTCTTACCATGACACCCTTGTTTAATCGTGTTTAATCCAAAGTGGTCTTTTGGAAATAGTCAAAAGTATTTATATTAACCAATGTTTTTTTAAATACAATGGTGAAATAGAAACAAATGACTGAGAATAGGTGTATATGAAATAAAGTGAACAACTAGTTTACTGTACTTTGTACAATTACAGGGGTTATTGGGATCAGGTGGTTCAATAATTGTGTGCTGAGTAAGCAAGGACTGACTCTGAACAGCTTTGTCCATTATAATGGTCAGAAACTTTGTGAGTTTGATCTGCACCTTTAAGGTTAGCAGAAACACGTCATGCCACGTTCAAAAGAAATTTCAGCGGACCTCAGAAAAAGAATAGCTGATGTTCATTGGTCTGTAGAGGGTTACGAAGCAAAATGAGAGAGTGAGTCTTTATTATCCCTGAGGGGGTTGTTTATTTTACAGCAGTACTGTTGGTGTACAGATGGACAGAAAAAAAAACACAACAACACAACATGGATGACTGCAGGGTGGATGTTCTCTGTACAGACAAGTCAAAAGGTGAAACTGTTGGCACAATGAGAAACATTTGTGTGGAAAAACAAAGCACTGCGTTACAGCTGGAAGAACCTCATCCCGACCATCAAGCTTGGTGGTGGGAGTATTAAGGTTTGAGGCTGTTTTGCTGTGGCAGGACCCAGATGACTTGCTGTTATGGATGGAAACATGAATTCAGCATTGTGTCAGTATATTCTGGAGGAGAATTTCAGGTCATCCATAACCAAAGAAGAAATTTGGATTTTTAATTGACCATTCAAAAGTCCACTCATAAACACCTTTGTAATGTTATGTCAGATCCTGGAGAGAGCTGTTCATGCAAGTAAAACCTGTAATGTCACCAACCTGAAATGGTTCTGTAAGGAGGAATGGGTCATAACACAGTCAATGGGACACTGATAAACTGTTGCAGGAACTGCTGCTCACACATATTCACACAAGGATATTTACTGTTGTACCAAATCATTAAAAAATCCAAATATAACTTGTCTTTCTGTTGTATATTTAATATGTGAACCACTGGTTTACTTAATTGAGAATTAAGGGGGTTAATTGGAATAAGGTAGTTAAATACTTGTGCTTGATAAGTGAACAAATACTGAGTCTGAGCAGCTCAAGAGCTTATCTTTATCATTTCATAAGACTTTCATAAAAATCAAATTATTTTTAGGTCTAAAATATATTAGAACACAGACCAACCTAGGGGACTGACAGCAGTTTTCTTGGCACTGTATATTCTGTCAGGAGAGGGTATGGAGTATACTTCTGAATGGCCTGTGGGCAACGTTGTCAGGAGAGGGTATGGAGTATACTGTACTTCTGAATGGCCTGTGGGCAACGTTGGTATAAATGATTAATCTGTCTCCACTTGTAGAGATGATAGTCCATTGGTTTGGCAGCTACTGTTCTCTCTCAGGGAACAGGTAATACCACATTAGTCTAATATTCTGTTTGTGGGCTGTATAAAATTGAATTTCATTTAAATTAAAAATACTGGCCTCTCATCAGGACAGATTTCAAGGCTATCAGATTGGATATATGTACGCATAGTTCTGACCTAAAACAGTGACTTTAGGTTTGAATAGGCTATATGTTTTGTGACCTGTCCCAGATAGTAGAAGGACTAGCTTGTACAGTACAAGAAAATAGGTGTGATCACTTGTAACATCTGGATCATACCAAAATACCCCCAGCAAAAGTGTCATCTTTTGCTACAATCTCCTGGGTGGTTTAGAAATGGAGGTGCTCCTATGAAGGATCTCTTGTGGGAGCTGAAAGCTTTTAGGGTGCTCTTCATCACTGTGTACGTTTATTTAAATGTATATTACCAGAGGGTTCATTTTCTCTCTAATTTGCATGTTGTCAATATCCAGGCAGGCCCTGCTAGCCTAATTCATGCTTATATACTTTCAAAGTGAGCATGGGTCTTTACCACCCAAGACTAGATTTTACACTGGTGCAATTTTGTTTACCATTGGAGCTTTAAATCTGGTTTTGGAACATAAATTGTTTTTATTTTGTATTTGTTTCCTCTTGCAAAGCTGACATAGCACTGGTGGACCTTGTTAAATGACTGTGTTACAGTGTTAGTTTCTATGGGAGTAAGACTTGCTCAGCTGGAAATTCCACCACTACAATCACAATCTTATTTAGAAACAATAATAAGAAACCATGATCTGAACTAAAAAGCTTACCAGCCAACACCAGATTCCTCACATCAAACCCTGTTTAGTTCTTTTTACTTAACTAAGTTTAATGGTCCTGAATGCGAATTGCATTCAGTTGGAATGTTGAAGTTGGAGCATAAGCTAAAGGAAAATAGCAAAAGATCATCCTTACCAATTTATACACAAATTTGAAAACAAAAACATAATATCCGGTTAAATGGCCAGTTAACAATATTGGTTTTCCATTCACTGTTGATACACATTTACATGTGAAGCACAAAAGGTTGGCACACTTGCTGAAAAACCAAAATGTATAAAGGAGCTTAACCAATGAGTTAATGGTGCAATACCAAGCGTAGTCCAGTAGCAAAAATGAAACTGTCTAGAATTAAAATACAATGAGACATAAAGATAGGAATAAATTAAAAGGACCATTAGCTTTGGATATGACAGTCTATGAACTAATGTTTCAACTCCCCCATAGTTCTTCCAAAAGTCTTCCTTTATAACTGGGGTAGCTACTGGTTAAGATTAAGGAGATTATTCTGGCAAATAAATCAAGGTACAGTATATCTGTAAATTTAAAATATATATCACATGTTTTATAACATTAATACACTTTGCTAATTTCCTAAATACAAAACCCCCCACAAAATGTTATTTTCATTCTAAACTTTGTTGTCCGAATAGTTCTTTTCCCACCTGTATCAGAAGCGAGAACAAGGTCTGTTTTCGCTGTGTGGTTTCAGGATGAGTGAGCGCAGTTTCTCCCAAAAGACCTTCTGGGCATCTGGGTCTTCTCCTGGCCAATCCAGGCAGGATTTCTTGCACATTTCCCTGCGGAGCTTCTGGTGCTGGGACAGCCTCTCTGAGGGGATCTTCTCCAGGAAGATGAAGATCAGCACATCCCTGTTCTCTGAGAAGAGCTGCATGTGTGCCAGGCTCAGCTCCAGCTTGCACCACTCGCTCTTGAGGAAGTGCCTGGAGATGACACAAAGCGTCTTGCGGCTACGCTGGATGCTGCTCTCCACGTTGTCCATGATGGAGCCCCCAAGGTCCCAGTCTCGATCCGACACACACAGCTTGACGTTGGGCAGCCCAGCATTGTCTTCCATGTGTGGAATCAGCTCATGCAGCACCCACTGGAAGTCCCTCTCACTGTAGGCCACGAAGGCATCAAATACAAACCTGGGGTTGTCCACCCACACCTCACGGTCATTCTTCTTGGACAGAAGAATGTACCATTGGTAGTAAATCTTCCAGCGGTTGATATACAGCAAAGTGATAACAATACTTAAGATCAAGACACCGGTGGGGACACCAAGTATGTACCAGACATATTCAGGAACACATATGGGATTGAAGTCCTCGAGCAACACGCCTCTCAGGCGTACAGGAGAATGGCACTGAAAGGTCTGACTGATGGACTGGTTCTCTAGGGAGCTGATCCAGGATGAAGCCCAGGCCAGGCTGCAGTTACAGACGAAAAAGTTCCAGGTGAAATTGGTGAACAGATTGGAAGGGAAGAGGCTGAAGAGGTCTTCAGGCAGAGTCTGGAGATGGTTGAGGCTGAGGTCAATGTGGAGGAGATTCCTATTGTATTTGAACAAATCTGCTGGGAGGCTCTGCAGCATGTTGCCTCTTAAATTAAGTTGTTGAAGATCTGTGAGGGAATCCAGGAGTCCAGATGGGATCTGTTGGAGGAAGCTCTCTTCTAGCATCAGTAACCGGAGAACATTTAGCTTTCTGAAAGCATCTGAGTGTAGGAAAATAATAGGGGACTTAAGTATGAGTATTTCCTGCAAATTCTCTAGTTCTGAAAAGGCAAAGGCATCTAGCAGGTTGATGGAAGAGTAAAAGATCTGCAACCTCATCAGAGGGCACTGATGAAGATGCTGAAAGGTTGTCTTCCTAATGCTATCAAAGTCTATGGTGTACAAGCCCAGAGTGCGCAGGTTGGAATATCGAAGATCAAAGAAAACAGTTGTCATGTCCAGGGCTTGGATTTTTCCAATGCTGAGAGACTTGAGGTTTGGGAGCTGATAGAAGGCCTGTGAGCCCACCTGTAGGATGGAATGGTGCTGCTGGAGATGTAAGTGCTCTAAGGAGTTCATGTATGTGAATGCATTGCTCTCTGCTTCATGGAGCCAGCCATAGCTCAGGTCCAGAGAATGGAGGGAACGGAAGGTAGAGAAGGTCCATCTGTTAATCTTTAAGATGTGATTTCCCATGAGCATCAGGTTCTGCACATCTGGAGGGATTCCTTGGGGCAGCTGTGTGTTACAAATGTAAGTTGGACAAAAGTCAATGTACTTGCATTTCATTTTCAAAAGTGATTGTGTCATATGGCTAGATTTATGAAAACTTAAATATAATTTCCTCAGGTGTTATTTCCTCATACACAATCAAATTCACACTTCATATTGTTCGTTGTTCAAATTCACAAATGCCAAATAACACAAGCCTTTTCATCTTTGACGTGTTCATGAGGTCACACCATAACATCTTTATATCTTATTCCTCACCCTTCTTGTAATTTTTCTAATTCATGTGTTCAATCAATGCAAAAAGCCTATGCACACTACACATGGTTTAAATTATTTTGATAAAAAACAAAAATTATGGAAACAGTCATCTTAGAATAGAAATGCCATCTTTGCGTTTTGTGTGTTTGAATGCAAGGGATATCTCTTTTTTCCCTTAGCAATTTTTAATGAAAGTCTAATCAAACCCTGCAGGAAGTACAGGAGGTGCATAAAAGACCGAAGAGGAATCAATTTACACAAAGGTTGTAGGCCATGTTACTGAAGATGATGGATCCTCAAGAACTGGCTGGATGAGATTATCAGATCAACTAGCTAGCAGCCACCAAATGAGCTAAATATGCTGTTAGGCATACTTTTGCTGGCAAGCTGTATGTGTTTGAATGTTACTTTTCAGGTATGGCTTCTGGAATCACTTCATAGCATCACACGGAAGGCTTCATAGCATCACTTCACAAAATAATTATAGAAGTGAATTTAGTTACAGGACTAAGGGAACAACATGTGAGGATGTTTCTGTATTTTCTCTAATTTATTTATCTAACTGTACAGCCATTGAGGTCAATCAAGAAGGAGGATTTGCTTTCTCTTCTTGAGGTCTTTTTCTCCATTTTTTTTCTTGACTTTGAGACAATCTTCCCAACTACTCCAAACACACAGGGAGAGTTCTCTCATACAAATGGATTAACTTTCTAGTTTCCAAAACATCTTGATGGGCTCTTTTTGTGGTAGCTTCTGAGGAAAACTATGAGAATTTTCTTTTTTGATACACACCCTAGCTGGTTTTATTTTAAATTCTTATTTCCATCCAGTGATCTTTTGTGTTTGTGTATGTACTCACATTGTTCCTCATAGAATAAACATGGTCATTAAAGTTGTCAATGAATTCAACTGCAGTTTGATCAATTATTTGTGCCACTGTGGTAATGTGGAATGTGGAAAACTATGAGAATTTTCTTTTTTGATACACACCCTAGCATTCCCACCTGTATAAATTCAGAGTTCACTGGAAGAGATACATGAAGGTCAATACGAAACTGGGAATTTCTAGCTGATGAGGAAAATTCACAGATATCAAGCAAAAGAACTTCACCTTTGTTAGTCTGGCGTCTTCACAGTTAAGTGTTCTGCTGTTAAGGAAATAGAAGCAGAGGCCTTCTCGACTTTCTGTAGCATTAATCCCTAGGCAGTTATGGATTCCTCCGTTGCCAGGACAGAGTGACTCATTGATGAAGTGGATGAGGGTCTCACCGCTGCCAGGAGGATGCCATGTGGAGCCAGTTGTGATGGTGGTCAAAGGCAGCACAGTGGAGGGGTAAATGATTGGCCCAGCGGATGCAGTTGAATCTCCATTTGAGGTTATTTCCTCTTCTGCAGTCGTAGATGAGACAGCTGTCGTACTTACTGTTGTATGCAGGAGTGTTGTAGAAGGGGGAGATTCAGACTGAAGCATGACAGGTGCTGGAGTGACAATGGAGTTGCTGTTTCTCCAGATCTCCTTGGCTGAACGTGGTCTTCGCCGCCGAGCTGGTCGCCGGCGAATCATGATTCTCCAGTGCTGGGTGGGTTTACGGATCACACTTCGTGGCCTTGCTGACGGAGCGTCATGGAAGGGCCTGTGCAGAGCAATACCTTGCTCCATGGCAGCACAGCCAGAAGGGGGTGCAACATAGACAACACTGACGACAATCCAAAGGATAAGCATTGCTTTCACCTGCAATACACAATGCGCTGTAGTCAATTACTGTGCAAATATTTGTCTGCAAAATCCTGAGATTAAGTTGTAGGTTCTTCTGATCATTAAGTTTAGAGAATGACCTGTCCTCATTAAAAAGTACATGTATAGAGAAAACAAACACATATCAGTGCTGCACTGGATTTTTTGTTTAAAGAAGCACTGTATATTTCACTGAGGACCTTGATATGTACTTTAACTTCTCCAAGCAAGCTGGGTGTGTTTGAATGTTCTTTTTCAGGTAAGGCTTTTGGAAAACTATTACAATATCACTTCACAAATTAATTACAGAAGTGAGTTTAGTTACAGGACTGTAAATACACAAGGGAACAACATGTGAGGATTTTTCTGTATTTTCTCTAATTTATTTATCTAACTGTACAGCCATTGAGGTTAATCAAGAAGGAGGATCTGCTTTCTCTTCTTGAGGTCTTTTTCTCCATTTTTTTTCTTGACTTTGAGACAATCTTCCCAACTACTCCAAACACAGGGAGAGTTCTCTCATACAAATGGATTAACTTTCTAGTTTCCAAAACATCTTGATGGGCTCTTTTTGTGGTAGCTTCTGAGGAAAACTATGAGAATTTTCTTTATTGATACACACCCTAGCTAGTTTTATTTTACATTTTTATTTCCATCCAGTGATCTTTTGTGTCTGTGTATGTATTCACATTGTTCCTCGCAGAATAAATATTGTTATGAAAGTTTTAACAGAGAATTCAACTACAGTTTGATCAATTATTTGTGTCACTGTGGTAATAAGATCACTTAACCCACAATTATATTTTTTGTTTAACAAAAAAACAATTAAAAAAATGTGTGAAAGTCAAAAGAAGCTCAACTCATACCATTAAAGAAGGCTGTGTTAATAGAAGATAAGAAGTTACACAACTTTGGGAGATAACACCAAATTAGATCTGTAATTAAACTGTGTTTAAACTGCCAAGAATATCATTATCTTTTTGTCAGTGATAATGCTTTAATATATCCAACAAAAGATAATACGTTATGAGTTCAAAGTTGTAGATGCAAGTATCAGTACCTATTATTAATCTTACTATGATCAATTATAATTTTACGATATAATTAGTCATATCATATTAACACATTACAGTAACCACTAGAATATTTTGAAAACATGAGAGAACCATTGATTGTCCAGTTAACTTTATGTTTTTGTGAATATTTGTTTGTCAATTTTACTAAAAAAAAAATGAAAAATGAAGAATCTTTAATAAATAATTGGATAGAATGTCTAAAATCTAGATGCTAGTACTTCCATCTGTGTGATGAATTAAAACAGCATAGCTTTTCAAAAGCTGATCATATTTTAATACTAGGAACTTTTTCTTTTTTTAAGCAACGACTATGCTTCAAGAATTTAGCTTAAGAATTTCTCTGACTTTTACTCCAAACTACAGTACGTTGCAAGTTTCCTTCCACATCTAGAAAGAGAAAAGGGAGGCATTACGAAACAAGTTCATGTTCTTAAAAACAACGGATCATAAAGTCCTGGAATGCAATAAAGAAAGGAAGACAAAACAAATCAGTGAATCAGTTTCTACAGTTTTTTAAATCTCTAAAATATGGATTTGAAAGCTGAAACAAGGACAAAAACTCACCAGAAATAAATCAAGTGATTTTCCTTAGGGTATCTATTTCCTTTGTCCCTAGGAGGGCATGTGCTGTGCAAAGCTAGTGAATAAATATTGGAGTCATAAATGACACAGCTCAGCTGCCATATATCAACAGGAAAACACCCTTATCGAAAGATTTAATGTGTTTCTTAATGAATTACGGGTACAGTAGGTATACATACTGTACTCTAGCTTATATGAAGAAAGAGTGTTTTCCTCTTAACAAATACCTATTTTTGTACAAGAAGCTATTGACGGATCACACTAAGAGATGTGTGGCATGAGTGGATGTGGATTAATACAATTATTTGGTTTTCTTTCTTGTAGAGTTGGGATTTTGCTTGTGTTTTACATGTTGCCATGTAAAACATAAATACATATACAGTATAAATCAGTTCCCATTAACAAAACCTGGAGCACTGAAGAAATTGAGTTGTGTTTACATTTTAATGGGCATTTGTAGTTAGTGTACGGTTCCATCTGATTATTGCCACAATCTTGAAGGGTTAATGGTCACAATCCAGTAAGTATAATATGTTCTTTTAATTATGCACAATTTGATCACACAAAATATAAAAAAGAATGAAAAAATCATTTAAACTAATGCTATTTATATATATAAATATTATATTTATTATATATTATATTTATATCTACAATAAATAGTATAGGTAGAAGGATGCACAATGGCACAGTTATTAGCGTTGTGATGCCACACAGTGCTGGGGCCATGAATTCTGTCGGTGTTGAGTTTGTATGTTCTTCCCGTTTTGTGTGGATTTCACAGTCCAAAGATATTTTGCTCGGTTGATTGGATTCTTGGAAGATTGGCCCTGCTGTGAGTGTGCACGCGTGAATGTCTGTGCATGCCCTGTGAGATGGACTGCTGTCCTGTGCAGGGTGTGTACAGCCTTGCGTCTTGAGTTGCTTGCTGGGATAGACTTCGGCTCCACCACAACCTTGTACTGGATAAAGTGATTAGAACATGGATGGATGTATTGGTGGGTATATGAATGTTACCAAAAGCTTGTTAAAATGAATCATTAGAGTAAACTGAAAGAAGGGAGCACTGCTACTGGGTACAGATTCTGACAAATTAGTCATGTACAGTATATGGTATAGAGGAGGGATACCCAATCCTGATCCTAGAGTGCTGACAGGTTTTCAAGGTCTCTTTAAATCAGCAGTGTCTGAAGAGATGGGAAAAGCTATTTAACTACTACAATTAAGCCAATAATGAGCTGATCCAGGTTTTTAAGCCATACTGGACTGGAAACCTGTAGACTTAAGTGCCTGCCAGCTTCTGGACTGTAAGTGTAAGTGTTTCAAAAGCCACCTACAGTATGTGCATTTCTGTAGGTCCTCAGTCTTCACAGAGTGGGCGCTCTGAAAAGGCAAAGTAAAGCTTTCAACTGTCAGGTCTTCCGGTTCTTCATGCCCTTCATCTTACAGCTAGAGCAACAATAGTTCACCACTGGAATCCTGAGGCTAAACAAGAGTCCATGCAGTGAAAGTGCCAGAGAAATTCCATTAGTTAACAGATACGATAAAGGCAGCTATTTTCTAGGATTGTCCCGATGACTTACTCTATACCAAAGAAAACCAGTATTGTACAAAAGTATTGAGTCAACACGCTGAAAATATCTGAGACAAGCCACAAGTAGAATAAAGCAGAATGTTGAGCAATGCTGGGTAATGCAGCCTTTCGAAAACTCACTTCACGCTGTTTCTCTGTTGCTCAAGCCACTGTTTTTCGATGTGACCTCAAGTGTTTGAATCGCCTATGCTACAGCCCAGTTCCTGGGCTCAAACCATTCCTGCCTGTTTTGAAATATTAGGTTTCGCTTCTTTTTGCATCAGGTTAACAGATGATATAAGAAAACACCAATTTAAGTCAATTGAAAATATGACTTTACTAATCGTCTATCTATCCATTTTCTAAACTTGATCCAGTACAGAGATGCGGAGATGCAGGTGCCAAAAGCAGCTGGCAGTGGACAGGAGGCAGGATACGCCCTGGACGGTTTGCCAGCCCATTGCATGGCACACACAGACACAGACACTCGCACCCTTGGCCACTTTTTCCAGCGGCCAGTTAACCTTTCAATATGTCTGGACCTTGGAAGAAAACTGGAGCACCTGCAGGAAACGCGTGGAGAACATGCAGACTCCACCCAGACAGGCCCCCCTTTCTTAACCCCAGGGCTCTGGCACAGCAAGACAGCCACCATGCCGCCCTTTATTAATCATATTGGATGGAATCAGATATCTTTATTGCTCAAACAAGTGATCATGTCATAAAGGATATTGTACTGATATGTGATTTGCTCATCTAAAAGGCAAACGTTCTTTTGTCCTTTTCAAATAGCAATATTCAGCTGTTTGTGCAAATCTATTTGCTTAATAAGCTTGATGAGTACACATTATGTAAAGAAAAAATAGCTCTGCATAAAAATTAATTATGAAACTTGAAACTGTGATCAGAGGCTTTTCGATAGAAGATTCAAAAGCAGCGGTTAAATACATACCCTGATTTATTCTTTTATGATTGTTACCTGCCCTATGTAAAGAAATAATGATGTAACTTCACCTGCCTTGTGCCGGCTCACCCGTCCCACTAGGCCATTGTGATTAGTGGGCTGGGAAAAGTACAGTGCTGCTGTACAGTCTGAGGGGACTTAGGAAGCTGATGATCTGGGCCTTGGATGAAAGAAAGAGCAGTGAATTAGGTCTTTCTCCACCCTTGAGAGGCAACAGCTTGAAGTAGCCAGAAGTAGCTTGAAGTAGCCAGGATCATAATGACCTGAATCAGAACATTATTATTTTTGTTGTTGTTATTATTTGCCCACTTTAAGTATTCAGGTGCTGTTGCTTTAAATAGACATAGAAAACCTGCAGACCTGCCATAACTTTCTTTTTCAGATTCCTTTCTTTCTTTGTACAACAGTTTCTGTCCCTAATTCCTGCCTTTTCGCCTCTGCACTGTTGCACTTAATACAGAATCTCTATCTTCAGTACTCACTTCACTGGAATGAAAGAACAGTGTATAAACAGAAGCAATATATATTTCCTTTTCACTGTTTCACACCCAAACCTTTAATGCTACGCTTCTGTCTCTCAAAGTTTAATACATAGCAGAAAAACACCCATATCGTTAACTAGCAAAGTAAACCCACCCACTAGTACGAACCCAGCTTTTTAATCAGGCACTGAACAAGCCGTCTTAGTCATCTCCCCCGTAAGCATTTGATTGGTTGTGGGGTCCTTATTTCTTTCATATAGGAAGCAGAACTGATAGTAACGTGAGGTAAGCTTAGTACGTGTTTAATGAAAAAATATAATACAGTGAAAGTTGCAAATATAACTTTTTTGATCCGTTGACTGCAAAGATGCTGTTTTATTTTCAGTGCATTTTGTCCCATATTTCTTAATCTTAAGTACTAAATAAATTGTACAGTAAAATGCGGCTCTGTAGGTTGATGAATAGAATAGATGAATAGATACCAATTTCACTTCATGGTAAACGACTTATAATATTAAATTAGTTATAAGTTATAAATGAGTATTTCTAAAAAAGACGGTCATTTTGCAAATTTAAGTGAAAGTAACTTACTGAGAGAGCTACTAATTCATTTTATACAAATAGATTTTTGTTTACTCGTTTTGTCTTATTTCTGTATATACCTGCTGTGATAACAATTTATTACCAACTAAATGCATTACAGTCCAGTCTATGTAGGACTAATTACTGTTGAAGTTTTAGCTCAACAATAATTCTTTCGTAATGTTAGACTTTGTCCAACTATGTCGGTAGTTAGGGCATATTATTATTGAATTTTGGTGAATTCCTGTTGTTACTGCTCTTTAAAAGGTAACATCAGATCATCGAATTGCTCATTATTTTTTATTTAGGTGCGTGCCTTTGCACTAAAAAGTAATTCTCCTTCCTTTCTTCAAAACGTCATTACTTCGGTAAAGCCTTTTGATGATTTTCCAAAAAAAAGTCTTTAAAAATTACAATAAAATGTGTGTATAGATTAAGTTCTTCATATGTTTTACTTGGTGTCTTATCAACAATATGTGTGTATTTCATTTTAAGGTGTAAGATGTTTAAGGAGTTTTTTAAAGGTGTTTCATTAATTTATATGCAAGAGTTATACATTTAAGCATTGTTATTATGTCAGTACAGTGTTGACATTTTGTCCATATCGTAATGATAGTGCCTGTAATGGATTAGAATTCCCACATTGCTTGTTAACCTCAAAATAGTATTGTTAAATTACGTAGCCAAAGAAACTGATATATTATTGATTTTTAAATAGAACTGAACATTTAAAAAAAGTCACACATTACTGTCTTCTCTGCTAGAATGAATGTAATAAATATCACACCTAAGAAGTTCAAACAACTTAATCTTTTAAGTTGGTATTAACAAGAAAGTAACTCATAGTTGAATGAGCTAGTGGCAGTGAGGTGTACACAGGACAATTTGTAGCTCAGTTTTAACTGCAGGATTACTATCATCAGGCAGTTGCTACACAGTAACACTTGTGCAGGAAGGAAGCTGTTACAGCTGCTTGTTTTGGAATGATAGCCAGCAAAAATACAAGCAAAAAAAACTACTTAGGAATTGGTAGCTGGTTGGCACAGTGGTCATAAAAGCTGTATGCTTTTTCATGTAAATAACTTAAATTTGTTGTTCTATTTAAATATTTTCATTTTTAGAAGTTTTAAAGTCATAATAATAAAACGTCCTACTTAGATTCTTGTAATTTGTAATACACAGAGCACAACATAAGACTTGCATTCTTTTTACATGGCGTTACAAATTGCATTTATGCAGCACTCTTCATCCCAAACAGTCTCATAGTGCCTCATCTGTATGAGGTGACTTGCTTTAATAAGTACCCCCATTCACAATATTGGAACATGTGATTTGAATTTTTGTCCAGAGGCAAGAGTGCTACTGTTTCATCGACAGCACTTACAGTAGCAAGTATAGACTAGGCCCAGCAGTGCTTATCTGTTGAGATCTATTGAAATCAGGCTTGAAGGTGGTCACACTTCCCAAGAGTGTAACCCTCATTTAAAAAACTTAAGAGCACAAGAGAAGGTTAAAGAGAGTTGGCCATTTGACACATTTAGTTTAGTACTTAGTTCTAATTGATCCAAGAATTCTATCTCATCTTTTTTTTAAAGCAGCCATATTGCCGACTTCAACAACATCACTGGGCAGATTTTTTCATACTCCCACTATCCTTTGGGTAAAGATGTTAACCTAATCATTGCTATATGAGATACTTCTGCTTATTAGGAGAATATCAGTATAAGTTTAGTATGGCAGTTAATTATGTATGTTAATGTAATGTTTTGTATGTTAAGCATACTGGGAGACAATGGGACGGTCATCCAAAGACAAGAGGGATATTTATTACCGTCTGGCCAAGGAGGAGGGCTGGAGGGCCAGAAGTGCCTTTAAACTGTTGCAGTTGGATGAGGAGTTCAATCTCTTTAAAGGTACTTTTCAAACCTGTGTGCTTTCCTGTACATCTTACTGTATGATTCATCAAAACAGATCAATTAGAAAATACTGGTTTATACAGTATGCATTTGCTCAAAACAAGGCAACATACTTGAAGTAGTTCAAGTAGGTACTGTAGCTGCGTCAGCATGTGTAGGCAGCAAAGGAACAAGTAAAAGTAAAACCTTTACTTGTTCCTTTGCAACATATTTGAATATCAGCTCCTAAAGTTTTTCAGCCTACTGTACTTTCTATGCTTCCCTGTATGAAATGCATATAACTCTTCAGATCTGTGTGCGTCCGGTACTGGAAACATGATGGCCTTTGCAGTAGTGTCAGTGTACAGTGATGCCTGTCTCCCACAGGAGTCTGCAGGGCTGTTGATCTCTGTGCAGCGCCAGGAAGCTGGAGCCAGGTGCTGAGCCGCAAACTCCGGTAAGCCTTGGGTCCTCTGTGTCCCAGGTTCTCACCATTCTAGGTGGTTCAGTGGTTACAGTAATGGGATCGTAACCAGGAGGTTCCCAGTTCAAGTCCCACCTCTGCTGTCAACTTGTGATCCTCACCCTGACCAAGTTACTGAACTTCTTTTTGCTCCTTCCTTTGCTTGAGATACACAATCAAGCTGTTGCTAGCAGTGATTCTGCAGCAGTTGATTTTGCACCTTCTCCATTACTGCCCCTTTCTTGGTTTATAATTGTATAATTATTAATTGTATAATTGTACCACATCTTTCATTGGATTCCTAAAAAGTCTGCATTGTGCTGTACTTGAGACATTTGAATCAATCGCTTTATGTAGCCATACCAGTCATTTGGGAACAGATCCTCATGTATAATTCTGACCTGGTCAATAGGCTTCAGCCCCTGTGGCAGGATGTCTGAGTGATGTGTTCGTGTACTTTTTCCAATCGGTAAAACGTGGCCTGTGGTCTGTGTGCAGAGGCGATGGGGAGAGGAGCGTGGGGGTGAAGATTGTGGCTGTGGACCTGCAGGCCATGGCCCCCCTGCCTGGCGTGACTCAGATCCAGGGAGACATCACCAAGGTGAAGGGACTGCGGAGGGCACGTCGGGTTGGGCGCAAGTTGGTTTGGGGACATAAACTGAGTTCAAATTCAATTTGTATTACCTGGGAGTTGAAAGAAGCAAACAGGTATGGAAGGCCTGCTGTGGTACCTGCTGTCGTACCACAGAAAATGATCAGACTCCCCTTACACAGCAGTTTGAGCCATGTCTGGTCCTTGCAAGTTCCATGGTCATGTACAGATTGTGTTGATAAAACAGAACATCTTACATTGTATATTATTTTTAACTTAAGATGTATTTCAAAGCAAGTATACTTAAAATAAGGTATCCAAACTTAAATTCCCAGCACGTGTTATTGGTTTACTTATGAGGGCCTGAAGCTGGTAAAATCTTGATTGTGTTATGTCTCATTCCGCAGTGCAATAGGAGTCTGATCAGGCTATTTTGCTGTCTCCCTAGATCTCCACAGCCCAGGAGATTATCAGGCACTTTGAGGGACAGCCTGCCGACCTTGTGGTGTGTGATGGTGCCCCCGATGGTAGGTACATGGCACTGCAGCAATTTAATCTTCTGCTCAGCTAAAAATGCCATCAATCACAGTCTCGAAGCAGTCTGTACAGTAAGTGAAGAAAGAAACAGAATTATAACGTTCAAGAGCAAAATGTTACCTGGAATAATGGTATTCCATTAACTAGTATTTGTTTTAATTTAAGATGGGTATTGATTGGGATTTTTGGTTCGGAAAGAACTGGATATTTGGGGCATTATTGTACCTTTGATTGTGTCTGTAGTGACTGGACTTCACGATGTGGACGAATACATCCAAGCACAACTGCTGTTGGCTGTGAGTATCCCTTTACTTGCATGGCATATACTGTGATTGGATCTAGGGCCTACCCATTCTCCATGAAGGATTCAGGTGCTTTTAATAATAATAATTGCTTACTTATATAGCACTTTTCTGGACACTCCACTCAAAGCGCTTTACAGGTAACAGGGACTCCCCTCCACCACCACCACCAATGTGCAGCATACACCAGGATGATGAGACGGCAGCCATAGTGTGCGCCAGAATGCTCACCAAACACCAGCTATCAGTGGGGAGGAGAACAGAGTAATGAAGCCAATTTATAGGTGGGGATTATTAGGAAGCCATGACTGGTAAGGCCAATGGGAAATTTGGCCAGGATGCCAGGGTTACACCCATACTCTTTTTGAGAAATGCCCTGGGATTTTAAATGACCACAGAGAGTCAGGATCTTGGTTATACGTCTCATCTGAAAGACAACGTCTATTTTACAGTATAGTGTCCCTGTCACTGGGGCATTAGGACCCACATGTTACTATACTGGAGCATTAGGACCCACATAGACCCACATTGCAGGGTGATATGGCTGCATACATCAAAAGGTGTTCTTCATAAACTCACAAATTGGGCAGTTTTGTTTTAATTAATAATGAGAGCAATATCTAACAGTTTTAGCTTTTTGCATTTGCATGTAAGCAAACACTTCTATTTTCTGTTTTAGAAAGAAGAGTCATGTAGTGCAATACGGCAATTGGATTTAGCTTGCAACAGTGAGGCCAGTCCCAGAGCAATTAAAAACAACGCCAGAAAAGGGGAGATTGTATAAAATGTGCTTGGGTTAATTATAGTCTGAATCTTAGAATTATAACACTGAAATAACTACCTCTTTAACTAAACCTTAGTAAAATGCATACAATAAATAAATGAACAAAATATGAAATAGAGTTTGGATCATGACTTGCTTCAATGCAAATTGCTCATGTTTCTCTTTTTAATTTTTCTTGCTCTTTTTCGTTTTACTCCACAGGCTCTTAATATTACTACTCATGTTCTCAAGCCTGGTGGAAACTTTGTGGCGAAGGTAGGGGAATGAGGACTACTTTGTGATTATTCTGTAACATTTTTGGCCATGGTAGTAAACCCGATATTCTTGTGTTGATACTTCTCTGGGCAGATTTTCCGAGGCAAGGATGTGACTCTGCTCTATTCCCAGCTGAAAATCTTTTTCTCCACCGTCACGTGTGCCAAACCAAGAAGCAGCCGGAACTCCAGCATTGGTAAGCAAGTGTCCTGGTAAACATAATAGGACGGGCATCTTCAGTTCAATTACTGCTGTTGTTGCAAAGGCAGTTTGCATTATTTGCTACATTTGGAGAATACCAGCTTAGTACACTGCCTCACAATGTGCAAGTGTTACAACAGTTTTGTTTGTAACTTTAAAAAACTAAGTTATAGACTTCTTTTCATAGTTACAGTTATAAACAAAAAGCAAAATCTTGGTTTATAGTCTTGGGCAAAAAGCCCAGAATGGCTATCTTGTGTTTGTTGTTTTCTTGAAGTGTTCACTGCTCCATCTAAGTTCTATGACAATAGTCAGCTATTTTTGTAACACACATGGTCTTCTAATGTTTGTTGCACAGTAGATGTAGGTAGTTTTTTTAATCCTGTGTATGCCAGACTCTGCTCTGTACTTCAGCAGTGGTGCTGTTTTCAGTGTCTGAGTTTTGGGCATGTGGTTTCATACTGTATTTATTATTTTTTTTCCGTAACTGATGCCTTAAAGAAAGCTGAAGCTCTCTTGACTAGGTGTCTTGAAAAGCTTAACTCGAAATGAAAGAGGTAATTTGTACTAGAATAACAATTAAACTTGTCCTCATGTTTGGATAATATGCCAGTTGTTTTCAATTGGTTTGAAATATTAGAAGAAATAATGTGTTGAAATAAGGAGAACTTCTTGTCTTTAATTATTAGCGAATAATCATTGGATTCGATCACACGTTTAATAATGAATCAATGCAGGTAGCACAACATTTAATGAGAAGTATATTCTTTTAAAAACTATAGAATGACGATGCTTTCTAATCCTGATTGTCATGTGCCTCTGTCTTCTGTGCTAGACCAATTGAATCACCAATCAGAAGGCTATTGGTTGAAAACTAACTTTATTTTAAACCAAGCTGAAATGGAGATCAGTTTGCTGTATTTCCTGAAAATAATGCACAAGAAAAAAGGTTGTGAAACTAAGATCTGATGACAGAAAACGCTTAAATTATCTAAAACACAATTATTAAAATTAATAGTTTAGTCATTTTAACTGTTTGAGAGCTGAGATGGAATGAAAATCAGCAGGTTAAGGAGTACTTCAGGACTAGGACCGGGAAATAACACAGAAATAATCCTTAAAAAGCTAAAATAGAAAGAAATCCCTCCAGAGTTGTTTGTATTTAAGTGTCGGAGCTGCAGGTAGAGACTGAATTTACAGAACTCAAGTAGAAAGTGAAACTTAACATTGCTGTCTGAATGTGTTTTAAATCCTTGGGTCTTGAAGAACTTAAAAGGGTATCTCACTCTAAAACTGAAATGCAATGATAGGGTACTGTATTTGTACGCTATATATAGATTCTTTTTACTGAGAACTAAGTTTGTACTGCATACAGTTAGTGTGTGAGTTAGGCGCAGAAAATACAGTACTGGTGCAGGCAAATCAAAGCAAGTGTCTTACAGCACATACAACTGTCAGTTACAGGTCACTGACTCCAGTTTTGCTGGTGCTGCATTTAAATTTCAGACAGTCAATGTTTGACAGTCTGACTCTTTGAATAGTTTCTGGTAAAACGTTTTTTGACTACAAGCACTACTGTCGATCATATGCAGTACATCTTGTATGTTAAATATTAATATTCCATTACAGAGCCTGTGTGTGGTTTTTATGCATTTGATTTAGGCAAGGCCCGATGTAGAAGCTCATGCAGAACTGCACTGCAATTTATTTCCGCATGTTTCCTCTGCAGAGGCATTTGTGGTATGCGAGAACTACTCTCCCCCTGAAGGATATGTGCCAAACATGTCTAACCCTCTGCTGGATCACTGCTACGGTAGCCCTCTTGCCACTTCTTTACTTGTTGTTCCTTTCAGTTGCATGTTAAATATCTGCATTTCTTGCTTTTTTTGAACTACTGTCTGTACTTCATTTCTTGGTGATAGACAGATACACACCTTGAACAACAGTCTCACAGACGTTTACTTTTACATCCTGTTTAGCAGTAGATAGACATCGACTATGCCACTTAGTGACATACAGATTGTACCTCACAGACCAGCACTGTGACTGCCCGGTGTTTCTGAACTCCTGTGTATATTATCTTCAAGGATTTCAATGCAACCAGTGTTGTAAAGCTTATTTATAAACCTCCGCTTCTTGTTCCGGGACCTAAACTGACCACAGGCTTTATTCACTGTGCACTAACAGTGTACAGTATAAGTTTGTTTTTCATATACGAACGTGTTTGAGAATTAAAGCAAAATAGGTTTTTACTGGGTCTCCAAAATACCCCATATACAATATTATTATGGTGTACCATGGTAGAAGCAAAGTGTTGTAGAGCACAGTGAAATCTTAGTAAGAGAATACATCATTGGGAAGAATGGCAAAGCTTTAGAAAGCCTCAGGGAAAATAACAAGGAAGTTGGGATTAATCCGGGAAAACTTTCATTATGGTGACCACAAGATGGCTGCAGAATCAGATTTTGTGCTGGGTGAGGGGTGTATTTTAAAGGACATCAGGAGGCTAATTGTCTTGTTTCACTTTCCTGTCTTTTCAGATGTGGACTTCAACCAGCTTGAAGGTCCAAACCGTGTCATTGTGCCCTTCCTTGCTTGCGGAGACCTGAGTGCTTATGATTCAGATCGGACTTACCCTCTCCAGGTAGTTAAGCACCCATTTTGTGTTCTGCTTTCTCAGTTTTATATAGCCTTGAGACCGGTGATCTACAATTGGAGAATCCTGGCCCTTTAGTTTTCTAAAAGCCCTAGACAAGTGGCTACACATGTTGAACAATTGAGCTAGTAACTGAATCAGTAAAGCAACAGAGAAATAGGCTGGAATGAAAGCTATGGTACCCCTTGTCTCTTCAGGGCCAGAGCTGGATTATTAAACTATGTATTAAAGTATATGGCATTTGCCCAGGTCTGCTGTTTCAGATCACTTTAAAGGAGGAAAAGCTACAAAAACATCCAAAAACATTTACAGCAAGTAATATTTATGTTTAGAAAACACACAAAGAAGCAGTGGAAGTGTATGAAGCTTACTTGAAGCTAATGTGAGCAATCAATCAATCAAAGTTTTTGTTTGCCTTGGGACCTTATCCTAAGGTCGCATGTTGACTGATGGGCTTTTAGAATTGGATTATGACAAGGGGTGCTGTCTTTCAAACAATACCTAACACGTCTGCAGCAAGTACTTGCAGAATTGTTACGTGGAATAATTGTGTCTCCACAGTAGAAACTGAACACTTAAATGCTTCATGCAATATTTTATGATTTAGTCAGACAGTACATTAATGTTAAGGGTGTAAAACTGTATGTTTTAATACTGCCTTAGGTAAGAGCTTCAGCTTTTCTCTTTCTCCTACAGCTGGATCCCAGTAAAGAATATCACTACCTGCCTCCTACACAGCTGCCAATCCAGCCTCCCTACCAGCAAGCCTGTCATCTGCGCAAACACAACCTGTTGGCCAAGGAAGATGTTTCTTCCACCCCACAGGAAGGATCCAGCCCTACGCATGACCTGTCCTCCAGTCAGGAGCTGGAGAGATCCCCGACACCCCCTTGTACATCACCAGACTTGGCCAATCCAGATCAAGCACAGCAGGGACTGTTGTAATTCATAACAGAGGGACTCATTCAGGTTTGTACAGGACAGTTGATGTCAGTTTTTATTTTATCCTACAAATCCCTGGAGAAGGCAATAGGTTTGGGGTGTATTAACTGTACAGACATGAAGAATGGAAGAAGGACCTGAAGATAACAGGGCTGTGATTTTGGGTGGGTATTTCGGAATGTGTATTAATTGGTTAAAAGCTTCCTTCAGGTGTTTAAGGAAGTCTTTTTAAAGTTAACAGTGAAAGGTGTTATTCTAAACAGCAGTATCAGATTGGGTGTGTCTTTGAACAAAGGAGAGTACACCATTTATAGGCAATTTTATCAGAAACAGGCAGGAAAACACTTTTAACACAATGTTGTTTTTGTGACTAAAAAAACAGCTGTTTTATTCTGTTTAAGTGGAGTTTTTCAGATACAAGTATTGCTTTTTAAAAACAAAAGCATTGGAGTTTAAAGTTAACATTAACTTCCTTCACTGAAAAAGTTATTTGAAATAATTAGCACCTCACATTACTGTAACAATGCAATGTAGAAATCCAGAAGTATTTTAAATCATTTTTGCATTCTTCCCATAGAAACAAGTAAGTTCTTCATGTGTGATATCATCCAACAAAGGCTTCTGATAAGAAGCTAAATACCATAGACTCAGATTAGTCTGTGCACATGATTTTTCTTGTAAATTGTTTTCTGTTTTATTTTTAACTTATGCATTCATTTTATTTTTGAATACAAACAACATTTAAATAAAAAAAGACACTAAAACCATTCATGTCTTAATTTACCACACACTTGACTGGCACCTGCAAGTACAGTATATGCAAAAGATTTCAGTTTATTAAGAAGATTTGCAACAAAACAAAAGAAGAATAATAGGTCTTGGGGGAACTGAACTCAAAACTGTTTGCCTTCATAGAAATTCGCCCTCCTTGAGGAAAGCTGGTATGAAGAAAACCCGGGAAGGCTAGTGTAGCTTTGGTGTATGCCTTTATGTGACACAGGTTGCATGAGTAGGTAGACAGCAATAGAGTTGCAAAGCTGAGGCCATGTCAGGCAGTAGCAGTAGCCCATATAGATATCCATAAAGGAGCCAGTAGGGATCAAGGCATTACGTTCTTTGAGTTATCGGCTGTATGGTCAGTGGCAAAGCTGGAAATCATTGGGTGTTTCATAAAATGCCAGAGCTGTATTGCCAGCATCATGCTATTGGCAGGCTTCATGAAGATACCCTGGATCCTGGTGTAGCAGGGGTAGTCTCAGTTATCGGCTTGGAGCGGTAGTAAAAGGAGAGGACAGCTGTGCTCACCATGATAGAGAACATCAGGTCACCATGAGGAGGTAGTAGATCAATCTTTCCTAATATCTTGTGTGTTTTTTAATTTGTCATGCTCTGGAGTGCACTTTGAATTAAAAAAATAAAACTTTCTGAAGCCTGGTGGTGTATGAAGGAATGCTGTTGTTTCCTGAGCAATGTCACTCTCGGGATACTGCACCAGGCATTGTATAACATTGTGGCCTTAATTTTTGTGGTAAAGGGGGCGTTCATAAATTGTACTAATACTTCCTACAATACCTTTTTAAATGGACTTACTATACAAAGGCTGAGGGGAATGAGCACCTGCAGTTGTAGAACAGCTCAGTTTTCACATGGAGTTTATTTAACTAAAGTTCGGGAGGGATGACAACAACCACGCTCAATCATCCCCAGCTGTCAGCGATTACCAATCACTCCCTTCGTCCTTCCTACACCAAATGCTATAAATACCAAATGTAATATCTCCCTCTCCCTTGCGTGTGACTTTTGCATCCCACCTCCACCCCAACTCCACCTCTGCAGGTGCCCCTTGGTTACCTTGCGGGGGGGTCCTGGCCTCCTTGTCCTACGGCCAGGAGGTCTGCCCTCAGCCAAGCGGGTTAAGCCAAATATTCACTCCACAATAGTTCGCCATGCTTTGATTTTGGGGCGTTGTCATTCCTCGTGAAATCTCATCCAAAGGATAGAGCACAATGTTTTAGTGACAAGTCACTGCCAAAGCAATCTTTTCTTTTCACAAATGGACCTACTAATTCTCTTCCACAGAAGGTTGTTTACCTGGTCTTGGCTTTCATGTTCTTCCACATGTCCATTAAAAGATAAGAACAAAAGAAAGATTATAAGATATTAATATTTATACACAAATTATTATTTTATTATACAAAAAATTGTTTTGCAAGAATGGCAAAAAACAAGAATGATTCACCAGTTTCAAAGTTAAAAAATCACATCAGCCCCATTATCAGAACAAGACTGAACAATCAGAAACAAACTGTTACATCCCAGCATATGGTCCATGTGTGTTTTGTTGCTGTTCCACACTTCCTGACCTTGATTGTTCTCCCTCCCCCATTACATCATTGTGTCATTGTGACGTCATCTTCAATTAACTCTTGGCCAATCAGAACGCAGATTATTCAGTATATTAGTTCAAGGTTTTCAGAAGGAAATTTGACTTCGGTCCTGCTCGGATTTGGTTTCGTTTCGCTTTTGTTTTTTTGCTTCGGCTTCGCTTCGTTTGTGTGTGTTTTCATATAGCTTCGGCTTTGTTGGTTAGTCTTTGTACTTTCATTTTCTTTGTGTTTATTGTTTATTTTGCCATAACTTTCCAGACGTATTGTATCAACCTCTGTGTTCTTTTGTACCCTGTTACTTGTGTCTACTCTCGTTTTCCCTTATTTGTATTTGTAGTTCACTTGTATTTGTGTGAAATTGGGTTAGTTTATTGTGTATTGGGTTAGTTTAGGTTGTTGGGTACATTTTGCACACGTAGTTGATTTTTGTATTGTTAACACTAGTTTAGTACGGGTGAGTGCCGTTTGTCTTGTATGATTTTGTGTAGTCAGTGAAGGTGAGCTAGGGTGTTTGAAGATGCCGAAGACCGTGTGTTTCGGGTTTTCTTTTGTAGTTAGGTCAGCTTTCCCTTACTTTCTTAGCCAGCTCCATTTTGTTTGTTGTTTTCTTTTCTTTGGCACCACTCTAGTTCCCTTACCTTGTGTGTTATTGTGTCCTATTATGTACCAGTCACTTATTCACCTTAAAATAATCACTTTTGCACCAACACTTGTTATCAGACTTCCTAAATCCCTCACTAGAACCCACCTGCATCCAAAAACTATCCTTAATGTCACACCCCTTTACCCATAGACACTTGGGGTCGTAACACAAACTAATGTAGTTTGGTGAATTTCTGGGCCCGGAATTTATTTGTCCTGTATCTGGATAGCCTGTCCTACTGAATGAACACAAGCCATTAGAAATTTTTAAAGTACATAAATGAATTCCCTAGTCTCTTAAATAATCCTAAGAAATGTTGTAACATTGTTAAATTTATGGAGAAAAAAAAACAATTTACCTGTCATATACCAGTTTTAATGGCTTAGGAAAATAATGTTGTCACATAAAAATAAATGGTTAGTTCACTTAATGAAAATTTAATTCTGGTAGTAGATTGATACCCAACTATAATGCTCATTCAGTTGAGTTTGAGTGTTCAGGACCCTTCAGTTTTATGATGCTGAGAGGTAATGAATCGGAAGTACTAGCTGAGCTTTGTGAAACTGGCTGTACTAATTCTTCTGGTATTGAAGCATTTTTTTCCCATTTTTTATGTCATCTGCTCCACTGACTTACTGTGCTCAATCTCTCTTTTAGACCAGCTGAATTTCTAGAAAACTGGAAATTTGTCTCTTTTCTGCCTCTTTCTAAGGGGGAGATACAGTACATGAGATATAGGAGACCCTAACCACTGTAGACCTACCGTGGCTATGAAAAGTATTCACCTCCCTTGGATTGTTTCACATTTTACTGTTACAATGTGGAATCACAGTCACAATAAAATAAGTCCAAGGTGGTGAATACTTTTCATAGCCACTGCATATCCATTTTGCCTTTGCCTTTATAAGATCACAGAAAAAAATAATAAGCATTGAAGTCTTATCGGGGAGATTACAGATCTGTGTGGAAAATGACATGTTAGAGATTTTTCATCGGGAAAATAATTCCCAGTTTGGTTTATATTTATTTTCATCATCCTACAATTTAAAATGTACTTTTGTCAAAAGGCGCTCCCCAAGAGTAACCACAGATTTTGAATGCATGTTATTTCAATTTGCTACTGCCAGTGACTGGAACAATCGAGTAAGTAGGCAAATATCTTTCTTTCCATCTGAGAGAGACAGTTGTATGAAATCATCTTTTCCGCCTGACTGTTGCATTTGTTAATATCTTGTTGCCTGTTTTATTTGATAGTTCTTTTAATGTTTTGACTTCCTTTCAACATTGGTGTAACTTCTTGGCCAAGCAATTACTATAAATGATGATTTGTATTCTTGACTGACTTATGTAGTCATTTAAAGGATTATTTGTTCCATGAGAGTAGTCTATGTCTGGATCTTACAAATAATTACAATTTACAATTTAAGTCTGTGCCAACGTGCAAAACTCTTTACATACAAATCTAAGATGTGATGTAAAATTCTAACAATCAAACAGATGAACAACATGTTAACAAACACAATGTGGAACTCTTAATCAGTTACACAGTTCTTTATTATAGTATAGTATAATAAATAATTATCTCAAACATAATTTGAGCAACGGAAAAGACCTATGTCATAAGTACAAGTACAACAATGTGAGTAGCTGGATGAGTTGTCAAACCAAATCTGGAGGCGAACCCATAATCTCAATTACCAGAAGATTTTGAACATTTTTTTTAGGTTATTTTGCTTGAACGGATTAAAAATGAAAACTGAATTTTTTTGGAAGTTTCCGTGTTGGGGAAAAAAAAGACAAAGTTAATAAAATGGCTAAAATAAATATGCATTTCCTTATTTTCAGACATATTTCCTTATTTCCATAACACAGTTCATTCCTGAATATATTGTCATGGTGACCAGGAACTGTAAAATATTACAGGTGTACAAAAGAGTCTCCTTCTATAAGCCTCTCTGAAACTTACCAATATAAAGAGACTGTCTATATTAATTCAAAGTCCATTGAGTATAAGAAGACCCAGGTGGAAATCCAAGTGCGAGAACTATTCTGGCATCTCTTCATGACTGCATTAAAGTCTCAATCATGTTCACCAGAGGTTTGTCCCATTCTGTAGATTTGGATGTCATTTGCTTTTTGAGACTAGCAAAATGAGTTCAGAAAATACAAAACACACAAAAGCTGTTCTGTGCCATAACTGTAAATAATGGCCCAGGCCAAAAGCCAAGTTTAATAATAGACTCTGATGTCTTGGTCTTGTACTCAGCTTTTCATTTTCAATTGAATGACTTGGAAAAGGACATTAGCTGCACAATTCTCTGGTTGGTTAGATCAGCTCTTGTTGTAACCCTGAAAAACGGCAAGTGAAAAAATAAATGATATATTAAAAATAAGGGAAGCTGTCTTCACTGTTAGCCTTAAAAATGACCATTTAAAAAAAAAACAGTTAGATCTTGCAAGGTTTTCCAGAAAGTCAACATCAATCATGTCTTCTCCAGTATTCATCTTCTCTACTGACCAATCAGGGATTTTCTAACCTTAAATGTCCAACAGCTACCTGACTTCTGGAGTGATGCTTATTTGCATTCCTACTATTTTGTTAATATGATGCATATTACAGAAGATAAATACAGAAATGGATTGGATTATATAAACATTTTTTTCTCCATTAGTTTCTCAGTTATTTCTGTGCTTATACTGTATATTCTCTCCATTTAACCAGTATAATAATGGGTGCGTATTGCATGGACGAGATGGGTTAGAAACAGTTTCCTCCTTGTACGAAACAGAGGGAAACAGAGACCACTGCTGTTGCAAATGCTGTGCTGGGAGGTTAATCACGTATTCATAATTCATGCTGTCTCTTTTGTGGATAGACACATAGTTGGTGCTGAAATATTAAAGAACCACCATTATGCTGAATTGAGTTTTTGGCACTAGTGATCATTCAACAAACTTAAATTTGCAGCCACTAGCTGGGTGTGTTTTCTCAACATTCCTACATTGAAAAGGACAGGGAAACCACTAATTTGGCTAATATTAACCCTTCATATAATTGCAATTACTAGATAGCTACTGTACTTAACCATTCTGTTAACTGATCAGACAATAAGAATGGCTGCAAATTAGAAGAGGCTATCTTTCCCTTTTTAATTAATTTGGTTATTAGTAGCTAATCATTCCCTGAATTTAATTATTTAACACCTTCTGAAGAGTGGTATGGGCAAACAGGAGTCCAGACTTTCTTCCAGGCATCCACTATCATTTGTATAAAGATCTTCTTCTTTTTGGACCTGAAAATGTCTGCTATTATTAAACTGCATTCTTTTTTTGTTGTTGTTGCACTTGAAGTAATCCCCTAGGTTGATTTGATCATTACCTTTAAGTAATTGGAGAGTGAGTGTGGTCATTCTTCCTTAAACACTCATGGGGCGGGGGGGGGCAGCCAAATTGTTTTTGTAGTGCAAGAATAAAAATTCTACTAAAATATACATTAAATATGTGAAACCAAATTAAATAAGGTGGCTTAAGAGGTCTGCGCACATTAAAAGCTCACAATTATTTGAAGACTACAGTGAAGCAGTTTTTATCAACATCACAATGACACATACCCAAAAATGTACTATTCTAAACCCAATCACCAACTAACACCATGAGGACCTTTATATACTGTATTCAACATTCTCACATTCATACGTGAGAATGTTTCTTGTAACCCTTCAGTCATCCAACTAATTAATTAATCTTCACCCACCGTTTCCATTTACTGTGATTAGAGGTTTTTATTTTTTTTTCTAACCCACCCTACCACATGCTTTCCTTAAAGCTTTAATGTCGCTTCCCATGCTGAAATTTGTATAGACTAGTCATCATTAAAAAGTAAATATTCCCTTTTTCTAAAGTTGTCTTTGCCATGAAAGGGATTGCCAAGGAAGTGTTTAGCAGTACTTTAAGGTCCTTACAGGATATTGTGTTTGAAAGGATATCTGTGCCTGTGGACCTTGGCACAAGCCATATTCCAGGTAAGAGAAGTCTTTGAATTTCTTTTGCGGTCTCTGCACTCTGTACTGTGCACTTTGCCTTGAATGTGGGCCATTTTTCCCATGCACACAACAGTCTGCTGATGTGGGTGTCTCTCCCCCTTTACATTGTATTGTACAGTGCACAACTACTTTACTTAGGAAATTTGAAGCTAAATCTAAAACTGCAAAAAGAAGGCACTTTCAGTCCTAAGAAGCTCAGAGTTTCCTACAACATACTACCCAGCTGTGTTGTTTGGCTCATCTCTATTATATTCTTTAAGAAAGGGTTCAGTGATTGACTATTATCAGTGAAACAAGCTGATCAGCCTTCATTTTTCTAAACGTTCTTCTGTTTCTATCCCAAAAGAAAACACTTGGGGATGGAACAGAGGTCCTAGTATTAGATGGCCTAATGCTTTTGGTGGTCTCCAGCTGTATGCTTGTTTTCTGGCAACCTGAGGCAGGTGAGGCAGGGGTATTGATCTATGACCTGGTTGTAGATGTGCAGAAGTTCCTTCCAGTGTGTCTTCTTGCCATAAACAAGAATGAAGGAGCTGGCAGCAGTGTAGATGGAGGAGAAGAGAGTGGTGAGGGCCATCACGTTCTCTGCGTAAATGACATTATAGTACTGTACACATAGATCGACTGCCACAAAGCAGAAGAAGACACCCATGAGAGCCAGCGTCATCCGGATGACCCTCATCTCTGAGCCCAGTTTGGGAGTGTGAAAACCATTGGTACTGGCCTTCATGTGGCGAAGGTGAATGGCCAGATGGACAGTGATGGAGATGCTGGACTTGATCATTAGCAAACCTGGGATGATGTCGGAAGCTAAGAGATAGAAGCCGAGGTAAAATTTCCCTGGAGAGTCAGAAGGAATCAGTGCCCCGCAGTCCTTGAAGACCCGGGTATCGTTAGCGGAGGAAATAACGGAGACCATAGGGACACAGCTCACGAATCCACAGAGCGGGATGATGAGCACCACAGTGGTGGCGTGCTTCAGGAATGCATCCTGGATCCTGGTATAGCAGTGAATGGGCTCAATCACCAGCTTGGTGCTGTAGAAGAAGGAGAGGAAAGCGGTGCTCCACACAATGGAGAATTTCAGGCTATAGATGGTCACCATCAAGAGTGAGTAGAAGAGATCCCCCAGGAAACAGTCAGGGTCCAGGTTGTCCATGGTCATCCACAGGTAACAAATGATCTGATGGGCACCATTGCACAGACACAAGGCAGTGATGATGATCTCACAAGGTGCCCAGTGTCCGTTTTTGCGGTAGGTCTTCAGGTTCATCAGGAGGATGTAGAGGTTGAAGAAGATAGTGAGCACTGCCACGAAACCGGTCAGCAACCAGATGGTGAATATCACCTCATGCACAAGCATACTGGTGTCTCTTTCAGTGTGTCTCAGGCACGGGGAGGTGATCGAGTTCAAGCCTATCCGCTGAAGAAACAAAAAAATGTATGAGAACAGAGTCTTTCACATGTGTTGGAGTTGATAATGTGCACCAGAAACTGCATGTAGCTAACAAAAGCTACAGTATTTCATAAAGCTATCAGTTTTGATTTAAGGGATGTAAATTCAGAAATGTTAGATGAAGAAAAATGGGGATCCAAAAGGCTTTTTAATTTTTTTTACTCATATTAAATTATTTTACCATAACGTACTTGGGCAAAAAACTCCCCCGAATACTTTCTCATTTTCAGTTTTGTTAGTATGTGTACTTTATAAAAATGCATTAATTGCATTAGAAAATGACTTGAAACAATTTTCTAAAAAGTGCTCAAACATTTCAATATTTACACCACATTGGTGTAAATATTTGTGTTTTAGTGTGACCTCTCAACACATGCACATGCAAGAAATGTCCAGCAGGGGGAGAAATAAGACTAAGAAATACTTTTCACACAGAGAAGAGTGATTCTTTGCAATCAGATCTTTTCTTTGTATATATAACATAATGCATTCGTGTTGATTAATTTTAAAGGTCAGTTGTCTTGGCTAAGCTTTGATTATAGCGGCACATGGAATCTTTCTAAGATGAAACATGTGTGCCAGCAATCATAACATAATCAATGTGCATTGCTTATTATTTTTTGTAAAAATTATATTAATTATATGAATGTCTCTTACGCCTGATTGGGGCCTAAAAGCATTCTGTGGATCTATTTTTTTAATTCCTTTGAGAATGGGAGCTTCTGGCTTTGCACTAACCCGAAAGCCACTTATTTAGGGAACGCAACGCAGAACACATACACAGTGTTTGCGGATTATAATTAACCCAGCTAGCATGTCTCATCATTTGACTTGCTCGAATGTTTTAAGTTCTTCTACAGGTTGGGGACTTTTAACTATTGTATTTAATAAGTAAATACCTAATCTTCTGGGTAAAAAAATGCTAATATTAATTAATGTTTTCATTAATTTAAATCGGGCTAGATTGAAAAGCAATAAGTGTGTGATGTGATGTCTGCTTACACTTGCCTTTAGTAAATTCTCTTTTCCAGTTAATAAAAGAACTTCCAATCTCTTACTGGTGTGAAATGTTTCTGTTGTCTGAGAAAACATTAAAACAAATGTATAGATATACAAAATAAATAAATATTTATTAATATTGATGTGTATATGATTCATAATCTACATGGTTTATATCATATTAACATTATTTACATATTTACATATATTTACATACATATATTATATTTGTTATGTATTATTTTTTATTAATTTCACAATGGTATAAATAAGTACTGTATGTAAATCAAATAAATAAATATTTATTTAATTTATATATTTATTTACACCATTTGAAATTTTCTCGAAATGTCAAAACTTCAGATTAACGTTTTGATCCGTAAACCTCTCTTTCCGGTACTTACTGTGATTCTTGTTTGATTTTTCTGTTTTTAAGCTTTCAAAATATTTATTTTTTGTTGGAGCATCCTATGAACATCACCCCCTAGGTAGTTGGAACAAGCTGTTGATGAGTTTAAAATGAGGGAATTGTAAAAAAATAACCTCAGAGCTTCTTGTTCTGAAGAATATCCTTCGTCTAGTCTTGCCTTTCAGATGCACTCTATATCCTCAGGTCCATTAGAAGATGGATGAGAGTAGCATTCTATTTTTCTTAGTTTTGTCTCCCCCGTTTTTTATAAGCCAACAAACAAAACATAAAGGATGTGTCACAATCTGTATTGGCCACAAAGTAAATTCAGTTTAAAGTAGGTCCATGATACCAGGTATTTTGACATACTGTAAGCTGTTTGACATGCTGTTGTCCACTGAGCAGCACAGGAGCTGAATGGCTAGAAGGTCTTCTTCCTAAAGTCCCACAGTTGTTTTGAGAAAGAGAAGGTTTTTCAAAAAAATATATATTGTTAAAATGTAGGAGAATGAGCCATGTCCCAGAGACCTTGCTAGGGTGTAGAGCTTGAGCAATGTACTTCAAAGCACTTAAAAGGTTTTAAAGATGGTTTTGTACTGTATTTTGATAAAAGGGGTGTGCACAGTTTTTTTTTGGAAAAAAGGAAGCTCACTTGATTTGGGATTGGATGTGCTTGGTATGTTGAAGTAAACAAAACCAAGGTCACAGGAAAGACAGTTGTGTGTAGAGACTGAGGCCTTATTCAAACAACATCTCCTGAATCAGCAATCCCCAAACTTTTAATATGACTTAGCAGAGGTCAGATTCTCATCAGAGGAAGAGCTGACCGCTGCAGCTTGTCCACCATCCTGCGCCACCTCTGCTGTGAGAGCTGCCTTCGGCTTCCAGATTTGAATGTCTAAAAATTCCCTTGTGATCGAAGATTTTCTTTTTGCCATAGTCAGAGTGGAGTAGAGCTTGAGTGCTATACAAAACAGTCATATAAGAAACTAAAATATTTAAATGCAGCTTTAAACAGGTTATTTGGAAACATTGTATGTGCTTTCACTTGGATTGGCTTGCTTATAAAATATTAAATCAACAAGAATTTTGAATTAGTGTTGTATAAATCGCGCTTTAATAAATGATAGATCATGCGATTTATTTAAAGTTTTCCTGTGGTCGACAAAAACAACACAGACAAAAGAGGTAAAATCTAGCTATAAATAAACCACTTAGCTCCATGTTCTGACATTGATAATTCACTGCGCGAATGCTTAAGTGTTTTAAAATGAGATTACAGGAGGCAAGGGGTGTCAAGGAGAGGACATAGAACACTTATCAGAGCATTAAGTATAACATGATATGCAGGTGGGAAGGAAAACTTTGCAAGACAGCAGAAGGATATAATTAGTGATCCCAGTTTATTTCTTTGACAGAAATGTCTTGGTTCTGTTAGATTTCGGTTTGGGAACGTAATTGGTGAACAGACTGACACGGACCCCTTTTTAATGCCAGATCTGTTGGTTTTATGGATCACTCTACACTATCATAAAACATCTGAAATTAACTAATAAAAAACACTGAACAAACAAATCATGGAGGCTGACTATACAACTGAATTCCCAGCAGAACATGTATTGATTTTAAATATCCCACTAAATAAAACAAAGTTGCATTCAGCTAAATATTTTTAAAAGTAAATAAAAAAAATAGCAGTGGTCTGAAATGTGCAGTGAAGCTGAGGAAGTAATCTCAATTGGTTACATAATGTATAATGTACAAACCAAAACAATTAGATTAGAAGACCTTTATTATCTGGGATTTTCATTTGGCAATATTACTTCACAGCCTTTCCCAATAAAAAGACTAAGACACACATACAAGTACTGAAAATACAATAAATACAACATAAATTCTCAACAAATACTGTACATTATACAATATTACAATGATTCAGTACATTTTAACAATTATGGGATTGTAGATGCAACCAAAGTGCTCTTTTGACCATTTAACAGTGTTATTATTCAATATTAATTATACTATTATGGCTGCAGAAATAAAAGAGCTTTCATGTCTGTTGGCATTTATCTTATGCTGCAAAAGATGTCTGTTCCCCTATCAGCTGTATCTACATAACCTGCTATAAAGGGGATGACTTACAACTCACATGATCAGTTTTGCCTTTTCCTTTTTAAGATTTTAAGAATGAGAATATGTCATTAGATTATAAACACACCTGTATGAAACTGACTGTTCTTCCAAAATACAGTCTTGCGAATGTACTTTTCAACTGCTTAAAACGCCTCAACTGCAATAAATCAGATGTTTCGAATCAGCAGTAGAATAGCACAATATAAGCAGGTATTTGGAGCAGCTGACATTGCCTAGTCTTATAGCCAAACTAACCCATCTACTGTATCTGCTCCAGGGATTCCAGGGAGGTGAAGGATAGTTTCTTAGTCCTCCCTTGCTCCTTTTTCCTGGAGAGGGAATCTTTCCTCTCCTGATTTGCATTCTGTGCTGTGACCTTGCAGTGACATTCGTGCTGAACCATGTTCTCTGTGGCCAGCCCATTTGCATTGTGGGTAATCTCTGTGGTGATCTTCCTTGAAAAACCAAAAACGATTTTTTCTGTCAGTCACGAACGGTAGATAGGCACACCCTTCTGCCCTTCCAAAACAGAACCATGCCCTTCAGTTCTCAACGTGCCATTTTTTCATGTGACCATGTGGAAACATTAAAGACATACAGTATGTTATGTAACACACATTTTATTCAATTTAACGATAACTGTTCCCGAATATTATATTGTGTTCCTATTGTGTTCCTTTTTTTCCCATACTGTATATTTCACCGCTCATGACCTTACCATACTCCAATCTTTAGTACATACAGTAAGCAAATGATACTGAGTGACTTTGGAAAAAGACATTTGTAAAATGAATAAAAGATAAGACAAAGGACTTGCACTTTGTAAATGTTGAGAATATTCTTGTATTCATATTTCCTGTTTTCCATTGAGTTGTGTAAAATATCTCAAACTGAAGTTATGAGGACTATGTGGAGAACATTAAGAAAAAAAACTCTCCTTCAGTAGCAAGGCTCAGTCCACTTCTCTTTCTTTAATTGCAAATGTGTTGTTGAAAAACAGGTAATAAGTTAAAATCATGGTTTTAAAAGCTATGCAAGTACTTTGAACTTTGCATTCATATTTCCCTTCATTGCTGTCTTCTCTTTGTCTTAGATCTCTTCCCCTTATGTGATTGATGTTCTCTGCTTTCTCGGCTTTCTTTAAATTGTCTCTTAAAAAGACATTCAAGCTGTTGAAGGCAAATACTGTGAGCTTGTGTTTTCTCAGAGTGGTTTCTGAACAAGCAAAAACATGCTGGACTCACGGTTGGCTTGTGGTTACCAATCTTTACGGTTGACATTGTGCTGACAGGACCATAAGTGAGGACTTATGTTTAGAAGACCACAAATGTTCTGTGACTTACTCATTCTTTCTGTGCTTATCTACTTAAATAGAAGCGTTGTCATTTTTCATCCGCGTCTCTATTTTGAGAGAGGTGCTGGTATCGTCAATACGCACGAGAACATTAAAATGTAGAATTTGTATTTTGACACTATTTATGTACCCCTCTACTGTACTAACATAATAAGCTTGCTTCAACAGTCCACCTCTTGCAACACTGAGGTGTCAGAGTGTGACCCACTGGTACCGCCACTTCTTTATCTATAAAGAAAGAATCAATGTACTGTACCTGCTGCTGCCTGAGAGCAAGTCTTGTTTTTCTACATGGCTGTAAATGGGTAAAGTATAGCAATCAGGCTGTTCTTTTCGTTAAGTAACACAATGCAAATTTCAATTATAAACGCTGCACACATCTCCAAAATGTGTTTTGCAGAGGAGCACAGTTATACATTGCACTGAAGGAAAGTACATCAAAGGACCTGCTCTGGTCTGACCTGCACATAATACCTGAATGAGAAAAACATGGGACATGTTAAATAATTGATATTATGTTGTGATAATGAATATGTAACTCACTGTCTCACTCCCTGACCTTTCAAGTTGGGTTCAAGACCAGGCCCAGATAGAAAACATTAATGGAGTCAATATTTTCTTAAAAATCTTGTCATTTTGCAGAAATGCCCACCTAAAGTCAGTCATTTGCATGGTCCCTTTGTTGAATCAGACACATATCCTTGAGATATTGCTCTTTGGTAGATATAGTTCCTTCATCTAAGATTTTTCTTTTTGCTTTCTCTGACACTGTGAATGATTAAAAATAAACACTTTCATAAATAGGAGTAAAACTGTTTTTATTCCTAATATATCTACTGTATGTCCTAGCAGTTTTAGTGTAATTCTCTGTGACTTCAAACTATATTTTTCTAAATTGATTTTGCCCATATTACTTCTCAAGATGTAATACAGTTTGTCATGTGCCACTCTACCCCCATAAAAATAAAGAAGAATCACACCCATTCTCAGAGTCATCAGTACAGGTATTGGAGTGTGCAGAGCTCTTCTGTACATCAATGTTTCACACAGCTCGTCCTGGGCTGCATGCGCCTGACTAGCGATAGGGGGAGCTGCTGAGCTGCAGAATGATGAGTTCTCTGCTTCTGTTTTTTTTCTCTTCACTGCAAGCAGTGGTGGTGCTTTTTGCTGCAAAGCTTAAGCAAGATTTTTTCAAAAATATATTTTTGCATTACTTGTTTTTAATGAGGGAATCCTCTATTTAAACGATTCCAATAATCAAAACAAGGCGAGAAAGAGGTTTGAGCAGTGGAGAGTTGGGTTGGTTGTTAAGCAGTGCTGTGTGGAGAAATGTGGTCTGGAGTGCATACAGTATGTGGATGTGAAGGCCTGGCACCTCACAGAGGGAATGTGTTGCAGATGGAAAGTGAGACACGGCAGGCCTATCAGACCAGACAGGGTTGACGATGAACATGAAAAAATGTTACTACTGTGTCATCTGATTCTATTATGGATTAATTTATGCTCACTTACTAAGTCATTAAGGACCTTAGGCCTTACATTCAATTGCTGGCCATCCCTCTATTTAAGTCACTCTGGAGTGGAAAGTAAGTTAAAAAATGCAGAATTTTAAAACTGAAAAAGCAAAATTTACACATTGTAGCGGACTCTCCTGGAAGAGCGCCCGGCAGGGGTGCACGGCTGGGGGCAGGACGGGAATAGTGGTGGCCAGGGTAACTGTGGCCTCAGCTGATTTCCAAATTCCCTGCACCTTTAATCAGAATATGGCACCTAGGGTGCAGGGAGCCTAAAACAATGGATCAATGTGCTCAGGCCCTGCACTGCCATTGCTAGGAGACATCACTACTTCTAGAAGACAACAGGCCATTGTGCAAGGTAGATATTTTGACTGTAATTTTTAAATGACTAATTATCGAGAGTCAGAATTTTCTAAAATAATGTCACAGGACCTACTGTATATAGGCAGGATTGCACAACTCCAGCCCTTGAGGACTGTAACTGGTAACTGGAGTCATGACTTACAGTAGTTAGACCCATTTAACACCCTCTTTTTTCACCTAGAGATGTAGACTTGGGATTTTTTTGACCTGCTGATTATAGGGCACATCAGCACATCAAAACCCAAAGAAGTATTTCAGTCAGTATATTATAAAAACTCTAAACATGCTTGTTAATGGTATATTACGCAGATACTAAACAATTTTAGCCTTATGGCTAAATACTGGATGGACACCAAGTCTTGCCAGCGCACAGTATATCTCTGCTTCATTCTTTGCTTCATATGGCATATCTCTTATAGGTCATATTCTTTAGATAAATGGTAAACATAGGAAGAGAAGTAATAGTTTTCTTTTTATCATCTTACTTCAAATTATTCCCTACAGAGCTAGTTTGCAATTTCCTGTCCATTTTTCTAAACCTTTCATCTCAATCAAGTCAGAGAAAACTCTTTTGTGCTGGTTCTACTATCTAATACTTAAGTGTTCTATTACTTTCCATTTTTCTCTTTTAACAGTTTGAGAAATCAATCTGAGCTATCACAAACCCTTTAAAAGAGCAATTTATTTTGAGAGAAGTACACAAACACCTATTTTACATGAAAGATAATAACAGCAATTTTATTTTTCTTCTGACTCAATACTTATAGATACCATGCCAAACTATGAATGAACCATGTTTTTAACTTCTTATCTGGGGCTTTAAATTGTATACATATTCCATAATATGCCTGTACATACTGTACAACACAGACAAAATTTATAAGAAACAAACATCCTTCACTAAATGTTTACAGGAGAAAAGCTGGTACATTTTCTTTCATTCTGTAACAATACTTGTGTGTGGTTTATGATGATTACATTTGTTCTTTCCCCCAACAAAGTAAAACCCCCTTTACGTCTGATTCATTTCTTTAATAACAATTATTTCTGTTTTTTTTATAAATCTCTTACTCAGCAACAGTCTTTGCTTAAAGGTGGGTCAGATAAGAGAAAACAGGACTTCAGCCAAACCAGGTGCTATATGACTTTTCATCAGGGTTGTTGAACAAGCTACTCAACCATGTTGTTGAAGCCAAAACCCTGGCGTCTTTGAAGAAATGACTGAATGAGAACCTAGAATCAATTTGCTACTAACTACCAAACAGATTAAATGTGCTGAAAGGTCTCCTCCTTTGTCATTGTTCTTATGTTATCCTCCAGTCTGGGTTCTACTGGGCTAATTATCTCTAGTTCTGAAGTTCTTTCCTATGTGGTTGGTGACTATGTAATCTAATGAGAAAAAGACATTATGATTTGGATGATGGCTCCTTTAAAATATTTCTTTAGTAATTGTCATGAGGATAAATAATATAGAATAGAGAAATAATTGTGACTAACCTGGTTTGGATAGTTCAGCCGAAAATTAATTCTTATGGCACAGATCTATTAGAAAAGGGTAGCTGCAAAGTTCTGACTACTACCCAGTTTCTTTGATACCTAGAGAAACCTAAGCAAAAAGCAAACTGTACAGACATTCTAAACTTGCATACACATTTTTAATCTGGCGGGAGAGCTGTGGACATCTTTTGATAATCCACTGACTGTGTGATTGTATGAAGTTAAAACCATAGATGTGTCTGTGGTCACCCTGATGTTATGTGATCTCTTGCTGTTTCACTTAGTGAAACCCGATGTTGTTTTTGTGCTTCACTAAACATTTTTCCAATGGTATTCAATCGAGGTCTGTGTAAACCACATAGGCCACTATAAATGTTGCGCATAAGTAAAAAGTCTTTTGGCTTGCTTGCTCAGTTTCATACTTATAAATATAATTTTGCCTACCTAACATACTGTTATTCTTCTATGTTATTCAGTGTATCACCTCCTACAAACAAGCTTCGAAGCTGCTGTATTTTTAGGTTGCCCACAATTGTGTGGGTTAAGCAATTCAACACCATTTGAGGTTTAGAAACCTATTCTCAAATGTTCATGTGTATTTTTATAAGATCTGCGTCTTAATTTAAACATGAGCATGTACAAATTGCATTTTCAATCTTTCATCTTCTAGTTGAGGCTGAGTCTTAAAAGAAGGGTTAATAGAAAATAAAGCAATTGTTTCACTCTTATAATGCTCACATAGATAGAAAACAACAGCAGCCTGGCACAGTCAACACAGCACAGTGTAACGAAATGATACAATAATACAACAATGCAGAACAGTCAGTGAGAAGTGCAGTAAAAAGTAAAAATGGAGTATACAGAATTGCACACAGTACAGAAGATACCAAACAAACCAGAATTTACAGTACACAAGAAGATGTATAAACTTGTGAAAACCTAGCTCTGAATTGATTAGTTTCACAATATCAGAATGTTTCTTCAGAAGCACCAGTTTTGCAATGACATTAGCTTTTCTTGCTGGTTATTACTTTAAATTAGTTAAGAAATATCTAAACTGCCATGTGGTTCTGTTTCCCTAATGAATCAGTTTTGCTCTTTACCTTAAAGATCCACAGTATAGCACTTGAAAACATTATGAGTGCTATAAGGATGTGCACATAGTTGGCACTACTTTTGCACATACTTCTAAATCCTATTCAGTGTCTTAGCAGAAGATCTTAAAATATGTGAACTTCTACCAGGCTATATTTGCAGAACTGAGAAGGTTGGCTATCCTACTGTACCTAGTTCTCCTTCCCAATGAGCAAGCTTTGAGGAAGAACTTGTGAAAGTGAAACCATGAAAAGCAAATGTACTGAACTGCAATGAGTCTTACCTTCTTCATATTAAGTGCTAAAGGGAATCTTTTATTCTTTCAAATGCTTTCTTTTCTAATACTGTGCATTTAATCATTTTCATCTATGTAAACATTTCTACAGCAGGGGGCACCATTGCTCCACCTGGTTATACTGTTATATTGAGATACATCTTGGGCTCTCGATTTAATTACTGAAAATAGACTTCATTCTTATTCTCAGCTTAGATCCATGAGACCAGACAAACATAATTGATAGATTAACATCTGAATTAGAAAATTATTAAAGTTCAGTTGAAAAAGTACTTCTCCCACACATTACATATCTACTGTATTCCTTTTTTCGTATTTTTATTTTGGGCCACAATACAACAACAATAATACAGTATGTTAAAAAAAATCACAGACCTTTGTAGTGATTTTGGCAGACATGATGTGGCATATCAGAAGGTATGACCACTCATTGCTTGGCGTTTAGTTTTTGCTAGAGTAAGAAATGTTGAATCCACAGATTTCAGATGAGGTTTTGAACTATATCATGCAGTAAGCTCTTAAAATAATCTGGAGCTAGACCATGTAGTGCATTGTATGTGAGCATGAGAACCTTAAAGTCTCTTCTCAAGCTTACTGGCTTTTCTTGCTGAAAAGCTGATCATTTGCATTTTAGAACAAGCATACTGTAGCTCAGTCAGGAAAGTGGTTGACATATGTAAACATATGCAATGCACAGTAGCTAATAGGATGTGCTCACCAAGGCAGAAACTGCTATTTATGCTGCCTAAGGCTCTTCTGTATAATTGAGTCTTGCTGTACAGGTGAGTGTTATCCATGTCTTAAAGTGCAGGCCTCTTAGAGTAGGACATCAATAATTAATAATATTTTATAATTAATTTTAATTCCTTACTTTTCTATCACTTTTCATCTGAAGGACCCCTGAGTTCTTTACTCGTAGGAGGGGACCCACTTCATCTATCTCTGAAATATTTGGGTTGTCACACAGTAGGCTAAGAAATTCTGCTGGCCGCCACTAGAGGGCCTCAAAGAGCCAGGAATTTGGCTCAGCTCCCACCTCCTTGACAGGTGTGTGGCAATGCAATTACAAGATCAGTGCCAACAGCTGGTCCCACTTAGAGCAGCAGCAATAAATGATACTCATGCGGATGTCTCCTGGTTCATCACAGAGCCCCCGGCCAAGGATCTCCAGCCTAAACACGTGTTTTTTCCTTGTAGAGACTTGCTGGCATGACATATTAGCTCCACCCATCGAGCTCAGCTAAACTAAAGCTAAATGAAAGTTTTTCATTGTGACCTCATGCTGGTCTTTCATCTTATTGAATTGATAGAAGATATTCATTTGAACCAGCGACTCTCGCAGCTCGTCCTGTATCCCTGCACTGTGGCAGGGAGTTGTGTGGCGCTGATACGCGCCAGTAGTTCCACTGCACAGCAGATTAAATATTTTAACCTCATTAGGAGATCTTACAATTCATTTTTAGGAAACTGATTTCCTGTATAGAGAATCCCTAGGTTAAAATAAGACTCTCTTTGTTAGTGGATGCATTTTTAGAATAGGGAGACAGTTTTCCCATTTATTGTGTAGCATCCTGATTTATGGACAGAGAGATTTGACTCTAGGTTGTATTCTGTTTGATGCAATATGTAGGTTTATCTCTATTTTTGGCCCTGTTGTATATTTGAAGGCACTCTGGGGGTTTCTGGTTGGTTAGTGAATATGTTTATGTTATCTGTTGTTAGTTTGAGTTGTGTGAGAATTAATAAATGTTTGTTTAACCCAGTGTTCCTGATTTATTAGTCTTTTCACAAAAGCTATGACAGAAAACAAAGAACTCAGGTGCCTCTGTTTATACCAACCACTCTGGTATATTCTTGGTTCTGCTCTTTCATTTTAATTACTGATTATCCCACTAATTTCTTTTAGTCTCTGTTTACATAACCCCCATTTGTACCAGTATGGTAAATATGGCCCAGTTAATTGGTCTTTTATATCAATAGCAATGGTATGATCAGTTTAACCCGGCTGGTTTGTACTGTAGTATTAGAGTATGCAGCATACTGTACCACCCCTTCACATCTATCCTTTGTCTGCAGTATAATAATGCAGTGGTTAGCATTGCTGGGGTACAATCTGCATTGAGTTTGTATGTTCTCACAGTTTTGGCATGGGTTTTGGCATCGGTGCCCCTGTCGTCTCCCACTGACATATTGGTAAGTTAATTGGCTTCTTGGAAAACTGGCCCTGGTGTGAGTGTGTGTCTACAGTATGTACTCTATAATGGACTGGTGTGTCTTCCAGGTTGATTCTTTGTGTCTGTTGTTTGCTGGGTCATGGCACTACCCTGACCATTTATATTGGATAAAGCAGTCAGAAAATGGATGGATTGGTGGGTAACTTTCACCCCTACTACTATTATTCCTGAAATACTTAACATCCATCATATAATAAGTAAATGTCAGCAGTCTAGCATTTTATTTTTATTTGTTTATCATTGTTAAGGAGCTTGTCACCATTTGTAGAGTAATTGCAACTACCATTTAATGAAACCACTATAAAAGGCTGCACTTAAATATATTTCATATTTGGTGTTTTGTTCCACTTTCAATGTAACTCAGCCAACAGGAATAAACTATCTCTGATCCTCAGCACAGGGATATGAGGGCCACTGTCCAGTAGAACAGTTATCAGAACATAAGGCCACTTTCCAGTAGAACATCATCAGTTTCTTTGTATCATTGCCCACCTTAGACCTGGAAAAATATTAAACAAAATAAGTTAAGCATTTGTTCAGATACCTATTTATGAGCTCAAGTGTAATGGAAAGTAGAAGATGTGATGATTCATATGTACTAGGACTGAGGAATAGTAAGTTTATTGCTTCAGGCTAGTGATTAGGGTATAAAGCTTGTTTATGGTTTAATTGCCAGGCCCACACAGACTAAGCTGGGTTAGTGAACCTTCTCATGTTCAGTCCTCAGAAAACAACATTAGTCTTTGGCAGCAGCATTACAGCATCATAGTGTGAAGCTGTCAGATCCCAGAAGGCTGACCTTGGTCAGTACTGGACAGGAATCCTCTAAGAAAACCAGGTTGCTGCTACAAGTGGGGCTGGTGAGCCAGGAGGTGGCTCTCTTCTTTCTGGAGCACCATCGTGAAATTAATATCCCAGTATGGTGACCAGTAAGGCACTATCCTTCAAATGAGACATTAAACCAAGGTCTTGACCACTTGACTTGGGCATTAAAGATCCCACGCCACTGTTTGTAAGAGTAAAGCTGTCAACTGTAGTGTTCTGGCTAAGGTCCAGTCTGGGCTATTGCAGTTCTGACCATCCTAAAATTCCTCCTGAATTCAACTGGCTAAGCAATTTCTCACTTCTCTGCTTAACAGAAATCTGGTCGTAGAGGCTGACCGGAATAAGGATCTTCCCTGCTCTCTCCTTCCCTTCTCTTTTTCTCTGCTTCTTTTTAGCACCTCTCTGTCTCCTTTTCTCTTGTCTACCTATCTGCCTGTTTTTATCCTCTGTTCCTAAACTGTTGAGGACTCTTAATCATTTCCACAGAAGTTATAAACCAAGATAAACCACATGATCCCTTTGATTAGTGTTTTAGACCCTCTTCCACTTAGCAAATACCCCAGTTCCTTTCTTGCTCTGAAACTCCTGAGAACTACAAATGTTGACACTAGCCAGACATTATTGTCTCTAAATTCTTAAGACACCTCAAGAGTCACTTTATATAACCGTAACATTACATTATCGAACTATCTGGTGTAACAATTACATCGTATTATTTATTCGTAGTGTTTTGCTTTTTTATATACAATAAATTACATAGGAACAAGTAATAGGTTTATTCCATGCTGAAAAAAAGAAGAAAGAGAACACAACGTTTCAGCCGTGGAGCCTTCTTCAGGTGTGCATGGAATAAACCTATTACTTGTTCCTTTGCAGCCTACGCATGCTGACGCAGCTCCCCACCTGAACTACTACCAATAAATTACATGTTCATTAGATGCCAATTTAATAATACTTCCTCATTATCCTTTGAGTATAGGGTTATTTAGTTGTTTGTTGTTGTTACTACTTGTAAATATTTTAATATATAACAGATGTGATTATTTCACACTATGTAAAGCTGTTCTGTTGAAAACAATATTGTTCTGATATCTCATTCAGTGACTAGCACAAATAAATGAACTAGCATATACTGAACGTCCATGCCTTGCTATATACTGTAGGTGTTTGTTGTCCAATGCAACATGTTTTTGACCTGTTTGTTGCTGTATGAAGCTTTTTTCATTACCAAAAAATCTGTTTACTTCATAACCAATTCCGCTGAGATCATACTTTCTTAGTGGTTTTAATAATTGAACATCTTCCTTATTTTTAACATTATGTAGAGAAAACCTGTTGCCTATGTTTCAGTTGTTACAAAAGCAAAAAAAAACAAGGATACCATTTTTCCTGGCTGTAAAGCTTGAATACAGAGCTACATGATGGAAAAAAGGAGAGTGATCAAAAGATGTTTGTATTGCCTTGAGCATAGCAGAGCTCTGTTGTTCAGCAGTTTACATATTTTACATATTTTATTTTGTCAACTGCTATACTACATTAAGTTGACTAATTATCATGAACACGATAAGGCCTTGTGGTGTCAACTGTGTTTTTGTGTGAACATGTGTTTGTATTTTGAGAATTCTGTACTCTTAAGGTAACAATGAATAATAATGGACAGTTCTATTGTAAGCATGTAATGAGCTTTTACATTGAGAAAAAAGAATGGGGATTGAATTTTCTTTTTTTCATCTTACAGTTTTTGAACATAAAATTCATTTGACAAACCCAAGGATGTTTTTTTTTACAGTTTACAGGCAAATTCACCTCTGTTTGAGTGTACAGGTCAATAAGACTAGTTCAGTGAAACAGGAAAACAGAATCAGCAAAAGTCAAGCTTAAAGTGACATTGTATGACGAATAAATAAACACCAGAAATGTGGAGTGTTATCTGCTACATATCAGCAATATAAAAGAAACAAAGAATTCATTTCTTTAACTGTTGCTATTACTCTTTGGCATCAGCTACTAGTTTTACAAAGCATGATGGCTTTTCATTCACTTGTATGATGAAATTGAAATCTCTCCAGTTCTTGAACCACACAGCATTGTTTATTTTTTACAAGAACCTTATTACCATGTTTAAAAATCTCCCTTTGAAATCATAAAACAATAGATAGTTTCAGTGAGGCCAGTGGTGGTTTAGTCTGGAATCAGGCAGAGTTTGGAAGAAATGTGCTTACTGTACTGTATACTGTAGGCCTTGCGGTGTCAACAGCTTTTTTAAACGTTTTTGTGCAAAGACATGATTCTGTCAATCTTGATCTGTGACATCATCAAAGAGGCAATGTGACTGGACAGACCTAGAGAACTACAGGGAGCTCTTATGTATGCAAGACTGATAGAGTAATACCACTAAGGGCACCTGCTTTGTTAGTGAGCTCAGATGAAACACAAATTCAGTCATTGCTGGGGGCTACTGTATGAATGCAACTGCCATATAAATTTTACACCGCTCCTCTAAATCTAAGCCTTTCTTTGAGTGTGAGATACAGACATGGATTTAACACATGCTGAGATATGATAGTGAAAACATAGGAGACTATCTTAGTATGTTCATCCGTGAATGAACATAATGAATTCCTTGAAAATTTAAATCAACTTTGAAAATTGAAAAGTGAAAATTTGAAAACCGAAATTCACAATTCCAATTACTTTACATATAAAAACTTCCAATTGTCCCCATAGATTAGAAAATCATGCAGCATGCTTCTGTTTTATTTTTATTATATTTCTATATATATTTTATGAAAAGTTTTAAATATTTAACATATCTGATGGTCTTTAAATTACTTTACTAATTTTATCTATTTTGTATAAAATCACATCTAAAATAATTGGTGTCTGAACTGAAGTAATTCTAGATGAGACACCACAATCTATTGCTATGTATACAGTACATATTCATTAACATATGTATGGAGATCATACAAAAATCTATAAAGAAAATATAGTAACATCAATTCCTCATAGTATTATCGGTGTCAGTCACTTCACTTACTCTTACTCAAGTCTAGATCTCAGCTTCATTTTGGACACACATATATGTTATTCCTTATGCATTCACTACATACTCCTAAGGTTTGGCTGTATAATATTGAAAACAGAGAAAAGTATGATGTCTGATGTCTTTATGAACCCTGCAAAGTGAAAGCATTAAGTGTTTGCTTATACATAGAGATGTACTGTACACACTACTGACAAATGGAAAAAAAGTTGCAGAGTCTCAGGTTTGCAAGACATTCCTCATGCACACTAGCGTTGCTGAACACAGGACACAGCATGATCCAGTTGGTACAGTTGAATAGATTGCTTGTAGAGAGATTCTTTAAGTGAAAGATTGATGAGTGGGCCATCCAGATAAACAAGGACTCAACCTCAGCGTCATCACATCTGTTTGAGCTCTTTCATGTTTCCTGTGCCTATTAGATGTGCTCTTCATCAGGTTACACATTTTCTGGAGAACGTAGATGCTGCAGAATCAAAATGCTTTTTATGTTATACCTTATACTGAGTGAGTGTATTATAGTCATTCTTTTTTGTACTGTACAATTGTACTCGAAGGTTGGTGACTGATCTTTAAAATGTATCTCTTTTGTTAACATTACAGGTGGAGTTGAAGTGAGACCAAGTTGTTCAGGTATGTTTTTTTATTAGTGTATTTGTTTTTTCTGCTGTTTGATGTGAAATTCATGATGTTACTTAGTTCTGTAACTTTAGACTCTTGGATCCCAAAATATTCATGTCTGCAGTGTGAATAATTCATATATTTCATTATACAAAGATTACACTCAAGTATGGAACCAGTTTGGCTAATGTTTTGTACATCAATAAGACTTTGCAAACTTTTTTTCGCTCCAGAACAAAACCTGCTTTCCCAGTTCTGGAAGTACTGTATATCATAAAACTTTTAAGACAAAAGTAAAAAGTATCTTATAATCAATGTAAGATAATTTATAAAAAATATTAATACAAGCAGCTTGCGAATATTAGCCCATCATTACTGTGACAAAAATTCAAGGAATTTAAAACATTTTGGTAAAGGTATCGGCAATTCCTTCAGATGTTTGAAAGGATATCCTTAAATAATTACTGGCAAAGCAGGACGGAGAATTCAGATGCCTACTGTACAAGGATTAGAAATCTGAGACGTTTCACACATGCTGTAATAGTGCACAAAGGATTTGTCAAAAAAAACTGAAGATAAGAGATGTCTATGCATGACACTTTGCTGTTTGCAAAAAAACACTATTTGCAGGAAATACAGTTTTATCAGAAATATAAATCATTCATGAAGAATTCCATGGATTGATAAGATTAGAATACTGCTTTTACCAAGAATGGACCAGAAATATTCTAGAAATAGCCATTAATTAAGGAAACATTGTAACTGCAGTTAGACAATGCAGTGGAAGATGTATAATATGAGGTCACAGGTTCTACTAACATTCAAATGATACATGACAAGATGAATACAGGCACAGAAGAAAATGTTAGAATATAAGAACATGAAATGTAAAACGAGAGGATATCATTTGGCTTATGTTCTACAAAGTACAGGAATGTTCTACAAGGATGCCATCTGCTCATATGCTGATTAAGCAGAAGGTTTGCCTTCAATCACAATAATTATTCAATGCTAAGATTGCCCAGATCTCTTGAACAGGATGCAATACAGTACTAGATAACAGCCACAAATGTCTATAATAATAAGGTATAATAAAAGCCAAAAGGATGATGCACAAAATTGAAAGCAGAAGAACCTACATCAGGGGTCTCCAACCCTGCATTATAGAATAGTGTATTATATTTATAGTTTTTCAAGAGTCAGGTTTAATAATTCCTTTCCTTATGGCTTCATTCATGATAAAGTAGAATTACACTGCCATCATTTTCTGACCAGAGAAATACAAGAAGAAATATTTTTTCTCACTTAAATCCAGTTTTGGAAAACATGTTGGGGGAAATTTCACACTGCACTGAAATGTTTTGAACATCTGTCTGTAAGTACACCAGATGATTAACAGGACTGTGATACACAATTCATCTGAAATCAAAAGGTGTGTTAGACAGTTGATAGACTTCTGAATATGCCACCAATTAAGCAACATACATATTGTTTTGAAACTCACAGTATTACACAAATTCATGTCAAACACATTTGAGTTGCTCTCTCTTCTTATTTTTAAGTACAGCAGGACTAGCACGTCCCTTTCTTCAAGTACATCCAGAACGCATCAACATAGAGGAGTACACTGAAATTCGTTGTGAATCTGAAAGAGGAACACAATGTCATTTCTACACCGATCAGAGCACAGAGTCTTTCAGATCAGTGCCACATAGGTTTGGCACCTGTCAACTCACTGTATCTGGGAAGGAGATGCTAGGAAAGAGAACTCAACAGACTTCTGAGATCTTTCTGAGCTGCAGTGTTGAATTGAATATGGGGAATCAAATCCTTTCCTCACAGCGGAGTAAAGCTAAAATACTGAAGGTCGATGGTGAGTGGTGGAAAATTCACTCTCTGCACTTCATTGTCAGTTGGTTCTTGTTTTTGAGGTTCTTGGTCAAAGCAATACAAGTAGTATGGAACAGCTACTTGTCTCTTAAATCCAACCTTACACACCATTTCAGAATGGGGCATACCATAAAGTAACATGATTAAATAATTAAAATGATTAAAAAGTAAAATTGTATTAACAATTTTCTACTGCATTTTTTTTCAAAAAGCAACTGACTCCAACAGATTATTAAAGACCAGTCTTTTCCATCTCATTCCTTCTTTCGCGGTGTGTCTCCTATTGCGTTTTCAGGTCTCTTCCTGTGTATTGATGTGAGACTTCTCCTGTTTTGTTGACCGACAGATCAGTTTAAAGGGTTTCATATTCAAGTGGACCTCAAGCACATTGACAAAGAGGAGCATGTTACTGTTCGTTGTGAAGCTGAGAGAGGAACACACTGCCATTTCTACACGGATCTGAGCGATGCCCCTTTCAGAACTGTGCCATTCCGGGAAAAGTATAAAGTCTGTTTCCTCACTGTGTCTGGAAGGGAGCTGCTGAAAGGGAGAGGCAGTGGAACCAGCACTGAAGTCTTTGTGAGCTGTGCAGTTGAAGTGGTGAGAGCAGGCAATCGAGTTACTTCACAGCGCAGTGAAATCATAGGAATCAGGGTAGATGGTAAGAACCAGACTAATTTCATAATGTCCTTCACATTTTATTTGAGCAAATATTTATGTTTCCATGTTAATATTTCTAAATCCATCTCTGTGTACATTTGAGTGTGCAGGCTTTCATTAATATAATGGGATTTTTTCCCTTTTCTTTCATTTTATTTTCTTTCTTGCTTGCTTTTGCTTATACATTGGGTTGTGTGTGGCTCTTATCCTATGTTGATTAAAATCACAGGATTATAAGAAAGTTTAGAAACGAGATGAAACCATTCAGCACATCTTGTTGGGAGTTTCTAGTTAATTGATCCAAAGATCTCATCTAGTTGTTTCCTGGAATGAAACTTCAACAAATTGACTGGGTAGCTTGTTCTACAGCATACTCCCACACCCCTTTGGGAAAGATGCCTCCTGTTCTCAGTTTTAAATGCACTTTGTAAAGTTCCCACTTGTGTCCTCTGGTTCATGTTTCATTCTGTTTTTTTCTGAAGCAGTCCACTGGGTTGACTTGTCAAAGACTGTGAGGTTTTCGATTCCATGTATCTCTGTTCAAGACTAAAATGTTTCAGTTCTTTAAGCAGTCAGTACTGGACATTCCCTTAAGCCCTGGAAATGTATCTGATTGCTCTTCTCTGGACTGATTCCAGAGCAGCAATAGTTTTCCGTTACATGGCAAACAGAATTGTACACAAAATTCTAATTGAGGTCTTACTACCGTGATAAACATTTTTCACAAAACATCCCTATTTTAAAATGATAATTATTTATTGCCTTTTAAATTTGCTTATTCATGCATTGTCTAGATGACGTTGATATAAACACATCAAAAGCTGAAATAAAGTACTTTTCTAGTCCATCTTTCACGGAAGTCACCTCTCTTTTACAATGTGCTTATCCAAAGCTCAACATACTGTAGCACACCCGTGCATGTTCGAATTTCAATAGGCTGTGATGGTGCAGGGATGACTGGTGAGCTGGTTGAGCTGATTGAAGTCACAGTTACAACCTGTACTCAGGTTTAGTGTCATGAAGATCATCAATGCTTTGGCCAAGCTTTTCTACTCTTCTCCTTGATGATGTGCTTGAATATTATCAGCTCATGTACAGTATACTTAAAAATGGCTTTTGGTGATTTCCATTCTGGGCAATGTGGCTTGAATGTGGGAATACACTAATCATTTTCTGGGGTATTCTTACAGGTGTTCCAGATGTCACAGAATCACATATCACTGCAAAAAGCCCTGGTGAGTGTCATTTTTGGAAGACAAAGAGGGTGTAGGTATTTCCTTATTCATCTGCCCTTCCATTCAAACAGAGATTATTACAGAGATTATGTTGCTGTGGTGTTAGATGGGTCTGCAGTAATTCATCCATAAATTACTTAGTGGCTTTTCCTTATTGTTTTGAAGATGTTACTGGGACACAATCCACAACAAACAGTCATGGTGAGTTATCATTCAGATATGAACCCTAAACGAACCTTTTAGCACATTTTTGTATAGTTGTACCTTTTAGCTTTGCCATGATATTAAATTTCCCCATAGTAATTTGTCTCAAATGCCCACAACAGCTAGATCCTGATACTTGATCCCGGTGATATGTTGTGCCTTTTCCTTTCCATCCTGAAAATCATTTTTATAAAAATATTCTGACTTTTACATAATGGCTACATGACAGAGGGAATTAAATTTCGAGGGAGGCAAATTGCCACATTTCAAAAGGGATAAATTAGTGCCTAGGAACAATTGTCATGGTGATTCAGTCGAGCACATTGTCAGCATGATGAACTGTTGATGAGACCAATTAACATGTGGGATATTGATGTAATTTACAGATTACCATGTCTGGATGAGGATGAGATCTCATGCAATATTGCTGTTCATGTTAATATCAATGTGCTCTCATACAAATGTGTTGTGAATTTCATTTTCCTATTATTGCCCAAATATGTACTTCCTTGTCATTTTCTTGCAGTTTTGTTTTCAGGAAAATTTCCTGAGATTGTCACTGGGGGGGCAGGTGGTGGACTGCTCTTTCTCATGACAGTAGGAGTTGTGACATTCCTCTGCTTCAGTGCGTTGATGGTTTTTGTTAGCAGTATTCTGTGTCCTTTTAGAGTGAGCTGCTCTTGTAACTGATAGATTGAAAACATCCTTTAGCTTCTTGTAGCACAAAAAACATAAAACATAGTTTTATTTTTTGGTTGGCAAGAATTAAATTGTTTATGTAACTGATACAGTAAAATGCATTCTGATTTAATAACAATAACAATAACAAGCAGATTTGTATTTTCTATTTTCATGAATATGCTTCCATAAATATCAGTAGTAACTTAATACTTAGAACACAGTATAACACAAACATAATTTCTGATACTGTATTTAAAGATTATGACGACCATTTAAAAATGTTTTTTTTAAACAAACAAAATGCACAATTTGTCTTAAAAACTATTGATATTTTTCAGAGAGAAAAAAACAGGACAATGAGAGGTGAGTCAGACTTCTAATACAGGGGTACCCAACCCTTGCACTGGGGTGCTTCACACCCAATAATCTGATTAATTTGACCTCTTGGTTTGCCCTTCTGAAACATGTGTTGGTTTGCCTTTTATTTACTTTGCTTTGGAAGTGACTTAAAATCTCAATTTCAATCTTCCACCACAATCCAATCACCTTTTTGGCTAAAATGAAAACCAACAGGTGGGTTTGTCCCAAAGACCAGGGTTGGGCACCCCTGTAGCTGAAGATACTTTTACTGTTCTTGGGACACAGACCTCTCTCCTTTCAGGGTATGGGTTGTCATAGCATGATCATAAATCGATTGCATCTACACATACATGTCTCAAATCCTCTTTAAAAAATGACAAAAATACTTTGTGGCTCTTAAAAGCCATTATGGATCTGTTTCATGCCAAATTTGGTCAACTGGAGGATGCCCAAGACTGTTTGCTATAATAATTTTACATTTTCAAAGGCGCTTTATCAAGTAGTGATTACAGATGCATACTGTATGTGATCAGTAAATCCTAGATTCTTCCTCTTCTGCAGGGATACAGAGCATGAGACCAACTGTCCAGAGACTGGCGCTTGTAAGTACTGTATGCCTAAAACTATTACAATTTAAAAAACGAATCATTGGACGTAAGTTATGTACAGACGTACTCTAAAGCAAACTTTAAAATCACATATTTGTTTTTTTAAACAGATCCCAGCATTAAAGAAGAATGGATTTCAATGGTAAACAAATGAATGCTCGAGTTCTAACTAAATATCTAACTAAATATGTTACGCATATATTGTGAACAAGTATAGTTAGACTAGGCAACAGAATGGTTTAAACATCTAGAATCATTCAGTGTTTTAACACTGTTTGTGATAGGTACTATTTAGACACATTGGCCTTGTTATTTCAGAAAATTCAAGGATATGTTGCTGATGTTCCTACAGTATGCTGTGAAGCACTGGTGCAGTATTAAAACCTTAAGTGACTCGTTTCTGTGCTCACTTCTGCAGGAGCAGCAGGAAAGAGAAAATGAAGTGTGTTACGCCACTGTGAAACTAAAAGTGCCAAAGAAAGTGGTCCCAGTGGTACAATTTGATGAAACATCTGAGTACGCCACTGTAAGAATACACCGAGAGGCTACAGGAGCACCAGAGGAGGGATTCCTGTCTTCAGTCACAGAATAAAGAAGATTTACAAACTGGGAAATAGGGAAAATAGGCATTTCTTCATTTCTTAATGCTTTATTGTTTCTGCACCAGTGTACCTTTCCTTTTTATTCCACTGTTTTTGGACTCTGAAGGTAGTGTGTGTCATATTTTTACATAGACTCCCTCCTCTGAATGCATGGACACTGCTTAATTACTTGAGTTAATGAAGTGAAAAATGTACTGTATGACACACTGAGTATTGTGTGTCCTCACTTAAGCTATGTGGTATAAACTAAAAAGAAAATTACACCAGGTGTTAAATGACCCTTTTTATAATATATTGCTTTTACCGTTTATGGTTGTGGAGCTACTGTATCTGTGATAAATTGATCTTCTTTACTTTAAATGGGAACAAATAACTCTAAAAGTAGAGGAATAGAGCAGTGTCCATCAAAACTGGTTCATACTGTAAGTGCCAAAAAGGCCTGATGCTTTCACTACACCTGAGTTTTTAAATATGGGAATTGAACTAATTGCTAATTAATTAAATTAACTAACCTTTCCTACTTTATGTAGCTGGTTATCAGAAAAACATTAAATTGGCTTGAGTTGCCCAACATAAAATGCAATACCAATCAAATTCAACTTGTAGGAGGTTCGTGCAACATAATGACACATTAGTAAAAGTAAGGATTTTAACCTTGGTTTCCTATCTGAGTTCCACTCCTTCCATATTAAATTCATATTATACTGTACAAATGTAAGTAATGATTGATTATAGCATGTAAATCATGTATTGGTGCAATAATAGCACACAGATGATTTTGTTTGCTCTAATATATTGTCAGCTACAAGCTACTGTTCAAAGACTTTTCTACAGATAAATAACCTGTATGTTTTCCACAACATCCCATTTTAAGCTGTGCACAATTGCAACTTAATGAAAAAAGAGGTTCCCAATAAACGGCAGCTCATTTTGTAAAAGCTGTTCAGTACTGTCTGAGATAATGCTGTTCTGCACATTCAGTCTGAGGTTATAGATCTCAATATAGAATTCAGTGTTGGGCTGGCTCAGTTTTGGGTGAGTCTTCCAGTGAGTGCTATGGCATTTTCATGATGGAAAACAAAAAAACCCTCAATAACAGAGCAACTCCAGGCTGCAGAACTTCAATATTAAAGCAATGGCTAAATGGCCTTCACCTTGCCTTTGTCTGTTGTTCCGAAAGACAACTACTGTAGGTGTTCCCAATATTTCAAGAGATGTCACCCCACAACATTATACATGGTCCTTTCCTCCAGTATCTTTTTACATAATAGGCATCACTAAGGTCAGGGTTCTCAAACTCAGGTCCTGGAGGACCTTGTGTCTTCTGGGTTTTGTTCCAAGATGAGCAGTCAATCAAACAATTAACTTAATTATTTTCTAAATCAGACATGTATAAGATTGTTCACTCCTCAGAGCCTGGTAAGGAGCATTACAATAATGCAGTTAATTAAATTAAATTAGTTTCTTGATCATGTTGGGTAACCTTACACCAGCACATGGATAAAGGCCTGATGACATTGTCCTTTTAGAGTGTGAAGAGACACTAGTCTCCCCTTCAATTCACTTTCATTTATGTAGAGCGCCTTTCAGAGCAAGTTATCACAGAGGTTATACAATATTATACAGTAAGTCACGGACATTAGTGTAAGTGGATATAAAGTAATTTGGTGTATCACAGAGTAACCATAAGCCTCAGAGGACAGAAAAACAAAAAAAACACCAGTAGGAGAAAAATAATCCCTGGGGGTCCAAGATCAGACGGTCCCCCCCCCTCCAGGCAATAGCTGTGTGTAATGAGGCAGTATTTGAATGACAGCACATACAGTTCTGTGAACTTTTTTAGGAGAGGCTGTGCTTGTTCTATTGGTTGAAGTTGGAGTAACTGTATATTGAATGGATGGTTTGTATGGCTCTAGAAGACCAGAAGACAGTCATGTGAATTAAAGCGGAAGAAGGTTCAAGCTCACATCAGCTTTGGATAAGCAGCTGGGGGGACTGCCGGCAGCACTGCTTGCTTCTTGAGGACATTAGATCAGTCCTGTGGAATGGTGAACTCTGAAATGTGCAGATACTGTACCAGCAGCAGGCACATACCTGCATCAATACCCTCCAGAGCTTTAATTTATTAGAACTAAGATGTAATGTTTTTGACCTTTTAAAAATGTGACCTGGCTATGTGACACACAAGAGTTCTTAAATATCACCCTCTGTATTACTACAGGTATGCTCGTCATTTGATTGTAACATGCAGTCTGTCTTCTACTAGCTCATATTTCTGAAATTCACACAGCATGGTAATCCCATGCTACATGACAATCAGCTATGAATACAGGCATAACAGTTTTAAAACCAAGTAGTTTAGATCTTTTCCATTTGTTTCTGTAATAATTTTAGATAGCGCTGATAAATTATACCTTGGGCATTTATGTTGTGTTTTGATATATTGTGTATTCCTTTTGGAATTGAGCTGAATATTGAGTTGAAAGTACAGTAAAAGCAAGCTATTAAAATTACCACTTAAGAATTGGTAAACATTGCCTTCCTTACAATGAGGCATGCACAGTGAATTTAGGAACACTATTATTTTCAAAAAAGAAATTTCTGATCCATTTATCTACAGTATTTATGCAAATGACAAGAAGTCATGGTTGTGAAGATACAATAAAAAGGGTGAACACAAGATACATTACACTGCCTACTAAATAAGTAAGTCAGATTTTTGGACCATACATAAAAACAGATTATATGATTGTAGTTTTACATAGGTTTTTGTGAAAGCATAATTAAGCTATTTATGGACAAGGAAAAGCAGCAAGCATGAAAAGAATGATCTGCTGACGTCCTTTCTTAAGGTGTTCATGAGAAAATCCAGAGTTCTCTTTTTTACACCAGAAAATTATCGATGTACTGATACATTTACTGTATACACCTTGACCCTTGTCCTCAATTTCTCTTTCATATCTCTGTACAAGTGCTCTTGTACATTATTGTCAAATGCTTCTATTTGTCAAAGACAAAAAGATAATTGGGAATTCCAATGAACAACACTGAAGTCTGAATTTTTCATTTTCTGTAAACTGTACATATTCTTAATTCTTATTATAGTTGTTGTGCTTCTCCTCAGATAAAGCATATTGGTCTAATGGATAAAGTGATAAAACTGTTTACCAATTGATAAACAGATTCTCTGTACTTGAGTTTGTTCATCCTAAAGATCGATTGAACAAGGGCAAGAACTAGGAATCAATCAGATTTCTCGAGACATGTAAGCTACAGAGTGAGAATGTTTATTTCTGCAGCTCTCCGAAGGTCACTGGAATTACAGAATTAAGCAAAGCCTTTCAATATATTCTTTCAGTGAACAGTATTACAGACAATGGTAAAAATTAAAAATCAGTCCGAAAAATATGAGAAAAAAGATTAGGTCAGGGAGCTAAAATTAAATAGAAACCGTATATATATATCTAAATCTAGTATTTATAAAATATAAAACATAGTAAAACAAAGTAAAAACAGTACAAATTAAAATCCAGTGCAAAAAAAATCCAAAAAGACAAGAAGAACATTAAGTATGACCCTGTAAGATTTTAATAGTGATGATGTCTGATATGATTCCTCTTTTCCTTCAATCAATAGGTAGTGAAGACAGTGAAACAAGAATAAACTACTACTAAAATGAAAGACATTAAAACTTTAAAAAGTATATTTTAGGTCGATGGTTTATGTTTCTATTGTACAAACGTATTTATTAGAAATAAAATGACAATATCCAACCTAAAACATCAAGCAGTGCAATACAGTAAGTTTAAGGTTGTGTTATTTGGCTTGACTTGTGTTCATTTCTGGTCATAAGATGAATTAAGACACATTAAGCACCACAACACTGTTCAGTGTGAGCTTGTTTTCAAGTTTCCTGTGTGTGTTAGATGTGCAGTTCCACATCGTAAATTACACATTCTCTGAAGTCAGATCATCCCTCACTTTTCTGCTGTAGGACCATGAAACTCTTTATATTGTTTCTTACACTGAGTAAGTAATTTACAATTACTAACTACTCACTGTTTCTACCTGATATTTAAGCAATATAACATTTGTTGTTTGTTCTATTTCCTTTAATATTATTATTTATTATTTGTTATGCAGTGGGGTTTCAGGTGTGTCCAGGGTGGTCAGGTATGTTATTTATTTTCATATTTTTGTGATGAAGCTGTTCTAAAGATAATAAAAGTGTATAGAATTTAGAATTTTTACTGACTGGAGGATTTTCAGGTCCTTTTCATTAACAACAATCCTTAAACAATCCTTAATCCTAGGTTTATACTGGTGGCATCTTCCAAGGAACAAATCTAATAAAAGACAAAAAGATACACAATGTAGAGTATAAATATGTTTGAAACATTCTTGGGAGTAAGACAAACAAGAGCACATTTTACTGTCATATGAATGCATTACCAATTGCAATGTAACATTTTAAAATATCTGATTGAGGTCTCTTTTAATTAATTAATTGACTAAAACTTAATTAATATATGTTGCACAGCATAGAAATGCTTTGAAAGTAATTCCAAGAGTTTTTTTTTACTCAACCTTCCTTGTGATATGTTTGCAATGCAGTAAATAGATTAAATACAAACACGATGACTTGGAGAATGAATTCATATCAATTCAGGTGAATTTTAGATTCTCTGGAAAAGAAAACAAGCACAGAGTGACACTTTGTCAATAAGCTTAACATCAAGAAATGTACCACACACCTGGATGTTGTACAGTATATATTGTATTCATGGGGGACTACCAATTTATTTTTAAACAAATTCATGACAAGAGTAACCCTTCCTTCAAGGGAAATACTGTAGATTAATTTAATCGATTAACAACACTTAATTCATGCCTTATACCATTAAACAACTTTACTTGTTGCATGTAAACTCAGCAATGTAAACTCACTCATCCTTAACTATACAACATTTTGTAATTTTTAATAAATATTAATGAAATTACATTGTCAGCACCTTTCATGCAGTGCAAAGTTTATTTAAGTACTTGACTTGACCTAAATTCCTTGCTTTTAATTAAAATACATTTTAATTGATGTGATTGCTGAACATTTTTTTGTAGTAACAGACCTACTTCTACAACCTCTTATTGAGCTGGACCAAGAGCAGGTTGATATAGAAGACTATGCCAGAGCTCGCTGTGAATCTGACAGTGGAAGACAATGTCATTTCTACATTGATCAGAGTCCAAACCCTTTCAAATCAACAGCGCACAGTTTTGGTGTCTGTCAGCTCACTGTGTATGTCAATGAGCTGCTAGAAAACAAAACTCGTCAGGATAAAATGGAGATCTTTCTAAGCTGCGCTGTTGAAACTCTAATTGTGAACCAAACATTTATCTCAAAGCGAAGTGGGATGAAAAAACTAGAAGTATTTGGTGAGTCCTTTTTCTATTTTTAATATTGAGTCAAAATAATTTTGACTAAATAGCCAAGGATTGATTTCTGAATATCTCAGACACCTCATCATAGTGCTAGAGACATTCTGCCGCAAATTCATAAAAATACTTGTGTTACCATTTGAACCTCTAAAAATATTATTAGTTTTATTCATATTTACACGTACTGTATATAGTACAGTATTATTGATTTTCCTCAATAATAGATTAAGGTGATTGATTATATCAGCATTTTATACTCAAATATTAATGTTTCCACTTGTCTACCTGTAGTACAACAGACCCCAGAATGGAGGATAGACAGAGACAGCTTTTTCTGCCTCAAAAATAATGGACTGCTCAATCATAATTTAAGGCTTTTTCTCTGTTATGTAGATTGTTCAATATTTGCTGATTAAAAATCTAAGTCATTGAATTCTGTTGTTTTTTTCTGAGAGACAAGTTTGGTAGTCTTTCTATCGATGTGGACATGGAACATATAAAAAAAGAGACAATCGTTACAGTTCGCTGTGAAGCTGAAAGAGGAACACACTGCCATTTTTACACTGATGAGAGCAGAGCTCCTTTCAGAACAGTGCCCTTCAGGGAAGAGTTTAAAGTCTGTCTCCTCACGGTGACTGGATGGGAGCTGCTAGGACAGAGGAGGAAGGGGACTGGGACCGAGGTCTTCCTGAGCTGTGCTGCTGAACTGACCACAGAGGGGCGATCAGTTTCTTCAGGGCGCAGCAGAGCCATCAGGATCCAGGTGGAGAGTAAGAACCATTTTAATTACAATTCTTTGTAATATCAAGAGTGGTGTGGAAAATCATGAGAATACCCAATTGCTTATTAAATGTGTTTGCTGAAAAGAGCATGAAATTCTAAGTTTCTTTTAATGTATTTCATATTAAAGTCTATTCACATGCAGACAAGTGCAGAATGTTGTATGTATATAAAAAAACAAACAAAAATGAGAAAATACTGATCTAACGAGGCTAATTCTCAGTAAGACTTGGTTGTTTATGCAGCCATTTACATCTTCTTGGGAACCAGAGGAAGAAATAAACTGTTGAAATATAATTAAGAGCATAGGATTTAAATCAAGGAGTATTATTTTGCTTTTGTACAATACACCAGCGAAACCCTTCCTAGAACGAATGTAGTTGTGGTCTAATATTAAAAAAAATGTTGTTGCTCTGGAATCAGTCCATAGGGGAGGTACCATAGGTACATTTCAGGGCTTAAAGAATGTCAACGCTGACAGAACAAATTGAACTGAAGCTTTTGTAGTCTTGAACAGAAGACCATGAAGAGACTGGATTATAGTACTTAAAAGCCTCAAAGGCATTGCCAGTGTCAACCCAGTGGACTTCTCCAGCATCAACAGTGAAACTGGAACCAGAGGAACATGTTGAAATTATGTGAAAGTACGTTTACATCCAAGAACTTTACCCAATGGGTTGTGGCTTTGCAGAACAAGCTATCTAGACATCTTGACCTCAGCAACCTGGCTTCTTTCAAAACACAATTGGCTGAAATCCCCCAATCCAGTAGCTACTAACTACCAGAAAGCTATATGAGCTGAATGGCCTTCTAGGACTGTCAATTGATTTGCCTCATTTGCCTTTTTATGCTCTTATCTCTATTTACATAGATCATATGGCTGCATCTCAGCAGTATAAAGCCAGTTTCATTCCCCACAGAAGAATCTTTATTTCAGGGCCATAGGTCCTTTTAATACACAAGATACTATGGCTGAAACTCATCACCTTTCCTCAAACTCAAATCCTGTTTTAGGTGTTTTGACCCTGTTGTATATGAGTCATGTTCTCCCCACAGAACAAAAGTTTAATTGACTACTGTATGTGGATTATTACAGTACCTTTCCTGTCAAAAATCTCTTGGTGTCATTCTTTATGTATATACTGTATACTGCATATTTGCTTATCCAAAGTTATTAATAAAGCTTTTATAGCTTATACTGTATATATATTTTTTTCTCCACCACGTATTTACTAGAGCATTAAAAGTATCCTTTGTATCCTAAACTGCTTGAATATTTTTTAGGAAATCATCAGTTGTTGATGTATGAGAGAGTCACCAATGTTATTGTCTGTTCTATAGATCCAGAAGAGAGTGAGCCAACAAGCAATCGTGAGTAACAGTGCCCCTGCCACAATGTGATTTTCTATATTATTATATTAAAAAAGATTTTATCTGCCATCACGTACAAGTGTTGCTCTTATTTCAGGTACTACACAATCAAAAGCCTTCAATGTAGGGTTACAAAGACACTTAATATGTTTCAAACATCTGCTAGTTTCAGTTTTATCTAAATAAATCATCTAAAGCATTTGACATCCCCAATGTACTGTAAACAATTAATCTGTTTTATATTGAACCTATGATAACGTTTGTTGAGTTCGATTTCTCTTTTTAATAGTATGTCAAACAATTTTCTGGTAACAAATAGTATTGATCAGATATTATTTGAATACTCCAAATCGATTTGACTTATTGGTCTAATTAATGATTGATTTATTTGATCTATGTGATGCCCCAAATCTATTTGAATATTCAAACAATCCTTCTAGCTTCTAAAAAGGTATCATTTGTCCTCTTCAAGAACAGGCTGAATCGGGGTCAGATGATGACAAGAAACAGACAATGAGTAAATGAGGAGTAGTTAGGATACTGATGTAACAGTATTTGCCTCTACATCAGTATTCCCATTTTACCTATATACCGCATGGTATTATCAAGGCATTTCTAGAGGAGAATGCATACTGTGTGGAACACCACATTGAAATAGAAGAAAAATACATCATTTCGGAGTTGGACACTGCTTAGATAATTCAGCATATGTTGTGCTTTAATGAAAGAATCAGTAATGATATTATCTTTTCTGCAGGTGTAGGGGAGTTTGGGTTGCCCACAGTTTCTTGTGAGTAACAGTGTCTAATTTCTCTAATCGTTTAATATATGTGAGAACATACATACAACAAAACATAGAACACACAAGTTACTAGATTTATAGCATGTACAGGCAAGGCGTTTCAGAGACCTAACGTCGTAATCACCCAGAAAACCTCAGACTGCTACTAAGTGTTGAGCTCTTTAATAATACCCACTGAGGCCACAATAAGAGATACACTGCCTTTTTAATTAATACGCTACAGCCTGCAATACAACCTCTCTCTCTGCAAACCCCGATGTCACAAAATAAATGGGAGCCTATCTCCCTATTCAAAAAATGCACCCACAAGCAGAAAAGACTCTAACTGAAATATCTTTTACCCAGGAAACTCGAGTTCCCTAAAAACGCAGAATAGCAAGCTGTCTCTAGCAAGGTTGAGATACTTAGCTCCAGTCAGGATTTGTTCAGATGATCGTGAAGTAGGGGTTCTCGCCTGGCTTCAATTTCCCAACTCCTTCTGACTCCTCTTTTCTCTTCCTATTCTACTCCTTTTTTTGTCCTTTCTCCCTCTTCTCTGTAGTCTTAATGTGATCTTATAGGGTGTGTTTCTGTACTGCTCATTGACAATCATTATCCCACAACTTAATAACTAGGTATACAGTACCTACATGTAGGTAAACTTTACAATTGTTTTTGACCAGGGGACCCCCCCAAATCTCAGCAAACATCCCCTCTGTTTTGAAGCTAGAAATGTTTACTCTGCCAGGTGTCACACACTTTATCTAAACTCTTAGAGACACTTCCTGGTCACCTATTGCTGTAACAATATTTTATACACTTCCAGAATATTCTGCTATTGTAATGAAATGGGTTTTCTCATTGGTTTCAGATGTTACAGATTACAATGTTTCCAGATCTGGAGTCGGTAAGTATCAGAACAGTATAAAGCGGGATTCCAGGTGTTTAAAATTACACCATGTATTATATTGTATTATACAGTATATAACAACAAAATTCAGACCCTTGAACACATTCACATTTTGTTACATTTAAGATTAAAGTCATGACACTTTGAAGTAGTCACGTATTTTCTATGGCGCAGGCCACACACTACGTTTTTATTTTGTGTTTGGCCTTACGCACCCTGCTGTTCCAGACTGGACCCTGCTAAACAGGGTAAGCCCAGTGTGGAGGTCGCAATGCACAGCAGTACACCTTTCGTTTTGCTTTCTGTTTCATTTTTCACTCTTTTTGTTTTATTTTTGGTCCCTGCGAACCTCACACCGGTGCTTCTGTCCCTCAGTTAAGGGCATTGACTTCTTATCCAGTGTTCGCCACGGCTGCGCCCACTCCCACACTGTCACAATAGGTTTTAAAATGTATGCATCATTTTGTAATTTGGCAAAATGGGAGACCAAAGAAAGGGTATAATATAATATGGGGTGACACAATGGCATGGTTGTTTGTTTTACTACTTTACAGTGCTGGGGCCCTGGGTTCAGCACTGGTCCTCGGGTGTTATCTGCATGGAGTTTGTATGTTCTCCCCATGTTCCCTTTTCCTCCCACAGTCCAAAGGCATCCTAGTAGATTAATTGTCTTCTGGGAAAATGAGTGGGAGTGTTTTTTTTGTGTGCAGACATGTCTGCCCTGCGATGGATTGACGTCTTATCCAGGGTATATCCTGCCTTGCACTCATTGCTTGCTCCAGTTCCCCTGCGAGCTGTTTTAATGGAGTTTATTCCTCATCTAATATGCATTTACTTAGAAAAAATGTTAATATATTTGGAAGAAGAACGATGTTTATTCAAGAAAGTAAATGTTTTGATTGACTTGAGTGTGTTCTCGCTTTAATTGAATGTTTTTTTCAGGAACATTTCCACATACATTCATCTGGGTGGCTGCTGGTGAATTGATTTCATTGATGTTAACAGCATTACTGAGCTCTCTCTATTTCAAACACAGTGAGTTGGCTTTTCTTTAGTTAACAGTCTTTCAGCTCTTTTTAGACAGGCAGACTCTCTTGCAAAAGCTGTTAGACTGCAAATGAAATCTAATCATTTTGGAAATCATTTTTGCACGGAACTTGACTTCATATTTACCGGTGTCTAAGACACGTTTCCCTCTCAGAAATGCCCTGACAGGCCCTGGCATGCAGGTCCCTTACAGCATCATCTTGTGCAAACTAATTGTTAAAAATGAATATTTATTATACGCCCCCAATCAGCCAGGAAAGCTGAATGTCACACATTATGTTTTCTTTGTTTCTCTTGCACAACTTGGTAATAAAGTAATAACCAGACAGCAAGATTAAACAAGACAAATATAATAATTTGCACAGTACTCAAATCTTCATGTCTACAGTATGTACAGATATCTACAGATTAGAACCCTGTCTTCTATAGGCACAGAAAAACACTGAAATCTCCCTGGAAACAGAAAATCAACAAAGGGTTGCAAAGGCAGCAAAGGTAGAAGGAGCCCATTTCTTATCAAATAAAATGATGTTATTCAGGAAGAAATCACTCTATTACTTCCAACAAAGTCCCTATCTTAAGGCTTATCCTATCTTATCTATAGTCTGGTCCTTTTTCAGTCCTCACATAAATTCTGGTATTTTGGCCTTTTGAAGGAGGTTTTTCTTGCTGTTATTTTTCATTGTTCTTTCCCTCTGCTGCCTTTTCTTGTGCCACTCTTCTCTGTGTGTAAGGTTTTATCCTGTCTTCTGTACAGATGTTCTAAGAGGGCTAACTTAAAGGGGATGTACAATGATATTTTTACATTTCTATGTGATAATGAATTGGTAATGATGAGTGCATTTCAAACCACAGTGAAATTACCAACGACAAAGTAACATGTACAACTTCTAATTTACATAAAAAGAGACAAATTTCAATGTTTGCGTACAGATGCAGCCATTCAAAATGCGCGGGCGATACCGCATTATTTTCCGGTGCGCTGTACGCAGTCTACCGCAAGTTACCGTAAGTTCTCCTATAATACCGCAAGCAAAATAATAGTATCCAGAATTTCCGCAAGGTGGAGCTAATTAAGCTCAACCTCTCATGTTTGAGCTGTCGCCATCAAAGTCTTTAACGAAGATATTACTAATAGTATTAATAATGAATGACCTTGGACAAGCTGTAAGTGTCAACTCAAAGTATTGCCCTGGTCCACATTCTTTTTTTCATTGACCGTCTTTGTAAAAGTAACACCACAGCATTTCGCAATCACGCATTTGTTTCCAATCATGCAAAGTACAGTAATTTTTGAGAATCGATTCACCATGCCTTTCACATGCTCATAAAAGAGATTGATTTAGGAACATAAACATATTACCGTATGCAAACTGTACTGTATACAGTATGTATATGTATATTTAATGTCTTAACTGTGCCCGTTTCAGTATTGAATATTTATATGGAATTTTACCACTGAAGGGAAATCTTAGTGCCTGAGCATAAAAAGAATAGGAGCATACTGCAACGCGTGTGAAGGCCATAAACGATATTAATTTTGGAACTTAACCATACAGTATATGGCTGGTCTCGGTACTTTAAAGAAAACATACACACCAGTATTCCATTTCTCCCTAAACATTTTAAGCATCGAAGTCTTTAACTAACGTGATACCGGAGTCAACAAGCATACTTTTAGAATTTGATTAAAAGGGAATATAATGTGGAATCGCATATCTAAATAAATTAATAACGATATAATTATATTCATGTTGCAAAAAAACTGCAACGGACATAAAAACTCCCTTGCTTTTACAGAGCGTTCCATAATTTCTAACTACGAAAATTATTTAAACTGCAACACTTATCATTCAACCAGAGCTCGAAATATCACAAGGATCCTCTAGAGCACAGCAAAGACTGTATTAAAAGAATCGCATATCTAAAGAAATTAATAAGATATAATTATATTCGTGTACTGCGACAGGCCTGTGTAGGGCTGTTTCACCTCTCTCTTCATGTGACTCTATTCAAAAGCCATTTAGCAAAGAGGGGATGAGAAGAGTGACAAACTAGTATACAGTACAGTACTTTAGATCTTTTTTTCTGAACTGGGGAAAATCTGATCATGTTTCTCTATAACAATAATAAAAACATTATTTTACATATCACCTTTATGTGATATCACCTTAAGGACAGCACATACAAGGGTTAATTGCACAATGGACCGTGCAAAGAAATTTAAAATAGTCTTCTTTAGGTGTGAGGGTAGGAGTGGATCGCAGCAGGCATAATCGGCAAATTAGGAAAACAAAGAACAGGACAGGCGAGACGTTTATCCAGAGAGCGAGTGATCAGAAAAAGGAACAGCTGTTACGCCCAGGTTTTACGCTCTCTCTCTGCTGAATGAATAAAAGCATTTTATTAAAAACGCGTTTGCGTTTGTCTGGGTATTTACTTTGTAATCTGTGGTTTACATCTACTGTATTGTTTTGAGATGCCACTTTTAAAGGTGATATGTAAAATAAAGTTTTTTATTATTGTTATAGAGAAACATGATCAGATTTTCCCTGGTTCAGAAAAAAGACGATTAAAATCTGTAATCTTTCCACTTGTATGTCATCGGAAAATACAAGAAGTTTCTGCTTTGTGCTAAGACATTAACGAGTACAACCCCCCTCTCTGCCGGCGTGCTGGCTGTGACGAATTAAACCGGTTTCACAGGTATTTTCAAAGTAGGAAGTACAGTACTTACTAGTTAAGAAAGCTAGGCTCCTCAATGAAATCGCTTTAACATGCTAATAAGTTGGTGTAACAGTCCGGGCGTGGCAAGCTTCTAATGTCAACTCGACTCGATTGGAAGACAATTAACATATTCTAGCGCTAAATGAATTAATAGCAAACATGGTTTACATAAAAGACATTTTTCCAAGAAAGTTTATAATAATATGATCTATAGTTGAAATCTGAGCCTAAATAAAAAGAAAAAGCATTTTCAGAGAGCAATCACGCTGTGTTTACGTAGAAAAAGCGATTAGGTTTATGAGCAATCTAATTACTTATTCGTTTAAAACGCTATATAAAATAAAGTTTATTATTAATTTGCTGGACAGAGCGGTGAACATTATTATGGATAAGACAAAGATAACAATCCTGATCAGTTTAGAAATCTGTGTACTCTGTAAGGTTTTTACTTCTTAAACTTTTAAAATACACGTTTCGAATAGGAAGAAATCATCTTCCTGGTACAGTATGTATAGCAAACCAGCATGTCTTTTTTCTCCAATCAGAGGGGTTAGACGCTCGGTTAAAAGCAAAGGAGATTCGTCTGTTATAGTGGACATAAAAACAAGAGTTCACTGGCATTATATCCTAGAAGACACAGATCGGCGCCAGACCAGGAGAATGCCTGCAGCGTAAAAGAAAATGCCTGATGAACTAGGGATTGGACAGTTTCCAAGTGCTTGTACAATCGATGGAAATGTTCAAATAAATGTGCAAAAGAAATAAACAAAATAATCATTTATTTCTTTATCATATTGGCTAGCTAATGTCCTCTCTTTGCTAGTTAGTGGCTGTGTTTCTGCGTTGGGTAGCAACAGGTGAAAGATCTAGATCAGGCGGAAGATCTAAACAGCTTAATTTTCGTGTTAAATAATTTTTTTAAATTAAAATTCATTCCATACAGCAATCATATATTTGGGCACCGTTTCATAAAATGTTTAGGGAGAAATGGAAGACTGATATGGAATGGAATGGAATGAAAGATAAGTGTCGCAGTTTAAATGATTTTTGTAGTTAGAAATTATGAAACGCTCTGTTAAAAGCAAGGGAGTTTTTATGTCCGTTGCAGTAAAAGAAAATGCCTGACAAGTAGGGCTTGGACTGATTCCAAGTGCATTTTTGCAATTTATGTTGCATTGTCCATTGTGCTGCTGTAATACAGTTTAAAATAAGTCTAAACTTTATCAGCTTTATTTATGGGTTGCAATTTAGAAAAAGTCAAAAACCGCACTCGAAATGCAATTTAGAGCTTTCTGGCAAGAGAAGACACCCAAATTAATAATGTAACATGCCACTGTTTGTGCATGAACAAAGATATCAATTTATGTTGCATTTGTCTGATTGTGAATCAAAAAACACATATATTTAAACCCGCGTTTGCGATTTAAATCAAAACGCGATTTAAATCAATATAAATGTTTATATTGTAACGCCTAGGTGACTATTCATTGTTATGAAAATGACTTAAATTTGATCATGTTGTGATATTTAGAAATATAAATTTGTTTGGTGCGAGTGAGGTTTTATTTAATCTCTGACCAAGGGAAACGTTTAATTTTTTCAAAGAAATGTTTGTTAAAAAAAAAGTCATGGTTCCACAGTGGGATTCAATCACAGACCATGTGACGTGGGAGTCAGGAACCTAACCCAAAGCGCCACCGGCAAGGTCACATGCAGAGTGCTGAAAAAGCACTACAGAAACATTATCAACAGACAATGTACAGCGTGTACTATTCTTGTGTTGCGGTACATGAATATAATTATTATTGTTAATTAATAACTGTCGTTATTAATTTCTTTAGATACGCGATTCCATATTATATTCCCTTTTAATCAAATTCTAAAAGTATGCTTGTTGACTCCGGTATCTCGTTAGTTAAAGACTTCGATGCTTAAAATGTTTAAGGAGAAATGGAATACTGGTGTGTATGTTTTCTTTAAAGTACCGAGACCAGCCATATACTGTAAGTTTAAGTTCCAAAATTAATATCGTTTATGGCCTTCACACGCGTTACAGCATGCTCCTATTCTTTTTATGCTCAGCTACTAAGATTTCCCTTCAGTGGTAAAATTCCATATAAATATTCAATACTACAACGGGCACAGTTCAGACATTTACTGTAAATCTTTCTACGACAGACCAACGGACCACGAGTGCCCCTGTCGGTCAACCAATCACGTACCGCGCGTCATCGTGCGTCACAATGTGCGACACCATAGCCAATTACCTCCGGTACGTGTCTGTACCACTCACTTTGAATGGCTGCATCTGTAGCACCATATTGCGGTCATTGTTTGCAATTCAGAACGAGGCAACTTCTTGTGACACAAAAGTGGCCCTGTTGCATTGTAAACATGCTTTAGACCAAGTGAATTTTGTAATCACTAGTAGTTTTACTATCTGCACATATAAGTGAATGCGTTTTTAGATACTTTTAAGTATAGTAAAAAACAAAGACCTGATAACCAATAAAAAACACTCATAATAATTAATGTTGTTAGAAGACCATGTTTCCCATTTGGTTACAGTGTCTAGTGAGCAGGAAGGGCTGCATTCACATCACAATTCTTACAAACTCTTGCTCTTGCTTTTGGCGAGAAGAGGGGTTACTCGACTGCCTGTGACAACATACAGGATTTTTCACAAAGTTCACAATTTTCCCCTTCATTCAAAATTTGTTAAATTTGTCAGTTATCGAGTAATTATTTTGTCAATTAATTTATTTTGTTACCAAGATTAGAACAACTGAGCACCCATATTTGTGACCACATGGTTTGTCTGTTGAGTCTCAATATACACTTGAGACTATCCGATTCTTTATTTTAACTTACAGAATAGTGTACAGTATATTTGGTGGGAAATTTAAACATTTGGTTATCTCAAAACATATGATTCTTACATACAAATTTATACCATACTTCTTTGTATTGTATGTTGTTTATTTTTCAGAGAGAGACAAACAAGACAGAGAACGATGAGTCAGCACATCTTCTTCCTCAAGCTAATCAACAGCAAGAATTCTGGGCATGCTGCAGAAGCTCACAGGAGAACTTCTTTATTCATTGTTTTGAAATATTTGTGTTACTGTAAACTTTGTAGTACATGTACTCTACTGTATATATATAATCTGAAAATTTAAACATCTCTTTTCTTTCCTTCTGTGGGGAGCTGCATAATGGAAATAATGGAAATAGAATTTGTAGTGGGATTTGTAATTGTGTATAGAATAGACACTTGTGATTTTGCTCATTTTATTTTGCATGTGTGTAAAATTCTCTACATCAAACTTCTAAGTCTTACCATGTGTCTTTATGTACACAGATTAGAACAGTAGACTGCAGAGGCAAAAATAGCATCAAATAAAATCCATCCATCCATTTTGTAACTGCTTTTTCCAATTCAGGGCTGTGTGGGATCCAGAGACTATCCTGGCATGCATTAGGCACAAGGCAGGCTACACCCTGGAAAGGACACTGGTCCATCACAGAGCACACAGACACACACACACACACACTCACGCCTAGGATACTCAGAAGCCAATTAACCCACCAGTATGTTTTTGGACAATGAAAGAAAACCAGAGTACCCACAGGAAACCCACGCAAACATACGCAGAACATAAACTCAATTCCATGTTAATAACACCCTAAGAATTGAACCTCTGGCCCCAGTACAAGAATAATAACTATTGCAACATCATGCTGCTGTAATCATTCCAATGAAAGCAGAAAAAAATGTAGTCTCACATCAGCTGTGTTTGACTAGTGGTGGGACTGCCTGCAGCACTGCTTGCTTGTTGAGGACACTGGATCAGTCTGGTGGAAAGATGAACTCCATTTGACTGTACACTGACATGTACTGTAGTCGGTCTTCTTCTAGACCAAATCTGTGACATTCAAGCAACATGGTAATCCCATGCTATGTGTTAATTGGGAATGATTAAGGGGATGTGAAATTGAAAACCACATGGTTTAGTTTTTTTATGATCCTGTAACTATTTTGGATACTGCTGATACTGTATATGAATATTGATATATTATGAAACATTGCAGGCTTCCTTTGGAACTGATTGGAAAGTTAAGTTAAAAATAAAATCAATCTATTAAAATCACTATTTTTGGAGGGCAGAGTATATTTAGTGTTGGTGGTTTATGTTTCTATTATACATACAAGTATTTATAAGAAATATATTGTACAATCTAGACCATCAAACAGTGACATATTTTTAAGGTTGTCTTCCGTGGCTTAACTTGTGTTCATTTCTGGTCATCAGATGAACTAAGACACATTAAGCACCACAGCAATGCTTTTCTGTGTGAGCTCATTTCAAGTTTCCTGTGTGTGTTAGATGTGCAGTTCAATCACATACAGTATTGTCTGATGTGAGACTGCTGCTGGACCATGAAACTCTTCATATTATTTCTTACACTGAGTAAGTAATTTACAAATAGGAATTACTCGGTGTTGCTAACCTGATATTTAAAAAATATAACATTTGTAGATTGTTATGTTTCGATTAATATTATTTATTGTTGTTTCTCATGCAGTGGGCTTTCAAGTGTGTCCAGGTTGGTCAGGTATGTTGCTAATTTTCAAGCACAATTAGAAATATCTGATCCAGATCTCTTGTAATTCATTGGCAAAAATTCTTAATGTAAAAAAGGAATATTTTTTCACTGCATTTAAATGATTTTAAAGTTTTTCCAGAATCTTTTTAAAGTAACCTTTCTATGGTAACTTTCATAATACTGTAAGAAATGTAGTTAGAAACACGATGAATTGGAAACTGAATTCACATCAAGCACAGACTATCACTTTGTCAGTAAGCTAAAACAAATGAAATACATGTATTGTATATCTGAATTATATACATTTTATATACTGTATGTACATTATACATATATGTCCTCCTAAAAATCTACACTTAATTTATACTTCTTAAATTCATGACAGGACCATGCCTTTTTTTAAAGGGAGATCAATTTATGTAATCAACATTTAATGACAAGATTAAAGAATGCCTTATTTATATTATTGCAGACAATAAACAACAAAGACTTTTAAAGACATATAAGCTCACCCATCTTTAACTGCTTTATGATATGTTTTGTATTCTATGATATATTTTAATACAATGGGATTTTGAGCACCATTCGTGCAATTTACCAAAATGTCATACTTTTGATTAAAATAAATTTTAATTGATTCAATTGCTGAACATTTTTTGTAGTAACAGACCTACTTCTACAACCTCTTATTGAGCTGGACCAAGAGCAGATTGATATAGAAGACTATGCCAGAGCTCGCTGTGAATCTGATAGTGGAAGACAATGCCATTTCTACATTGATCAGAGTCCAGACCCTTTCAGATCAACACCACACGGTTTTGGTGTCTGTCAGCTCACTGTGTATGTCAGTGAGCTGCTAGAAAACAAAACTCGTCAGGATAAAATGGAGATCTTTCTAAGCTGCGCTGTTGAAACTCTAATTGGGAACCAAGCAGTTCTCTCAAAGCGAAGTGGGATGAAAAAACTAGAAGTGTTTGGTGAGTCCTTTTTCTGTTTTGAATAGTGATTCAAAATAATTTTGACTAAATAGCACAGGAATGATATCTCAGCCACCTTTGTATGATTATAGAAATGTCCTAGTAATAAGCATTGGTCAGATTGAAAGCAGTGTGGTGGCTCTGTGGCTAAGGATCTGCGCCTATAGCTGGAAGGTTACTGGCTCGTATCCCGTGGCTGGCAGTGGAATCCTACTCCATTGGGCCTCTGAGCAAGGCCCTTAACCCCAGCTGCTCCAGGGGTGCCGTATAAATGGCTGACACTACACTCTGACCCCAAACTTCTCTCCCTGTCTGTGTGTCTCATAGAGAGCAAGTTGAGGTATGCGAAAAGGCAAATTCCTAATACAAGAAATTGTATATGGCCAATAAAGTGATCTTATTTTATGAATATCAGTGATGGCCCCAAACTGATACAAATACGAGTGATAGCATTTGCGACTTGTAAAGATATTGTACATTAGTCCTCCCCTACAAGAAGAGTCAATATGTGGTGAAACACAGTATCTTTTCACTGTCGTTTATCTTTTTTATTGTAAATCACATTGTAATGTATTTTTAATGTGGCTTGCATACACTACAATTGTATTTATAAGTTTACATTTACTTTCTGCCTAATGATGCATTTTCTAATCATTATTTTATATTAAAATATAATATGTACAATATATACAGTATGTTTATATACACATATCCAAACTTTGAAGCAGCATGGTGGTGAAATGGTTAGCACTGCTGCCTTGCAGCTCTGGGCCCAGGGCTCATTCCTGACTTGCACAGTTTGTATGTTCTCTCCATGTTTGCTTGAGTTTTCTCTGGTTATTTTGGTTGGATGAATATCCAGCTTTTGACTTATCTCACTGTAGTAGTGAAGGATTCAGGAATAGGCATTTTATTGTGTTTGCATTCATCTCTTTTCACAAAAGTTATGGACAGCATCATAATAATTTAAGGTATCTCTTCTGTTACCTACTTTGAATCGTGTTTCGTGTTTCTGCACGTAAGGGAGAAACATGTTTTTGTTTTTAATCCTATAGATAGTCTTCGTATTGTTGTGGACACAGAACATATCAAGAAAGAGAAAATCGTTACAATTCGCTGTGAAGCTCGTAGAGGAACACGATGCCATTTTTACACTGATGAGAGCAGAGCTCCTTTCAGAACAGTGCCCTTCAGGGAAGAGTTTAAAGTCTGTCTCCTCACGGTGTCTGGATGGGAGCTGCTGGGACAGAGGAGTAAGGGGACTGGGACCGAGGTCTTCCTGAGCTGTGCTGCTGAACTGACCACAGAGGGGAGAACAGTTTTTTCACTGAGCAGCAGAACCATCAGGATCCAGGTGGAAAGTAAGAACCATTTTATTTTAAATTCTTTGAAAGAATCAAAGTCATGCAGAAAGGTATTTAAAACCATGATGCTTCTTAATTTTGTTTCCTGAAGAGAGCAAGAAAAACTAATTGTGTCTTATACTGTATGATCTATTAAATTTATATTACAGTATATTCATATTCACTGTAAATTCATACATGCATTATACGGCGAATTTACAGGAGTAAATTCACATGTAGACAAGTGCAGAATATTATATGCAGGTTTGAAAAAAATACAAAACATAACACACAAAATGGGAAATGTTGTTTCCAAAGCAATGTATTGGGACTTGTTTAAATGTTTCTGCAGTCATTTATATCTTCTACCTACTGGTAGCTTGAAGCCAGTACTCTGGATTGTTTGAAGAAACAGGTGGTTGAGAAATCTCTTATAAATTAAAGACATTTAAAAGGTTAAATGGAGTGAATGGTTTATTATTTATTGACTATCTTTTATCTCTATTTCTCATAAAATAAGTTTTCTTTCAGAGTTAAACTAAAAAAAAAAACAGTTCCTGTCTCCCTTTGGAGGTCTATTGTTATTTTAGGTGTATTCACCCTGCATAAGATGGGCTAGCCCTGTGCTCCCCATACAACAAAACACAAAATCACTATGTGAATTGTTTAGTAAGTTCAAACTGAGCTTTCTTGCTCTCGGTGTCCTTTCCACTCTTCCCCTTTACAATACTTGTCAATGATTGAGGAGAATGAGTCCACAAGTAATTGTAACTAACAGTGCCCCTGCTACCAATCATGAACACAATGTGATGTTTATATTGTAATAAAACAGATTTTACTGTTCATCACTTACTGATATCACTCCTATTCCAGGTCCTACAGAAATAGAAGGCTTCAATCCTGGATTTAGTACATTTCAATTCAGATTTAAAAAGAGTAAAATGTTTCTGACGTCTACGTATTTTATTCTGATCTAAATACATAAAACACAACTTGTACTGTACATATTCGTCATCCCCACTGCATTGTAAACTCCTAGTCTGTTTTACAGTACATAGAACCTTTAGCACTCTGCTCAGATTATATGCCAAAGACAATATGCCAAAAAATTTTTATGAAGTCTTACAAGAATTTTGTAATATTTTTTAGGTAACAAAATGCTGGTAGTTTTTCAAATACAACTTGTGATTCAGAAAGATTTGCTGTGGAGTAGCTTTTGCTACTGGGGCTTGTGATAGGGTTGTGCTCTGGAATTAAATGGCAATATACCATTAATTAATTACAGATGTCCTTTTCTTTTGTTCAAGATTACACAGAAGCAAATTCCACACTTGGATCTGGTAAGTATGATTCTGGGGTCAGGTCAAAGACAATGAAACATGGCACCTGTTTATGGGTCCTTTCTTATGTGGTTTACTCACTTGCCTGCTGTAGTGTTAAATTAGCTTGAGTGAATTCATCATTGAAATTTAGCCACCCAGTTACAGTAGTTTCTGACATCTTTACCCACCTTTGCAATTTCATCCCAGAAAGAATTACTGAAGCTCTTGCTTGGGAAAACTTTATGCCTAAATCATGTTTTGTTACAGTCATCTTAAAATTACAGTACATACAGTAAGCATTATTAGTGATTATATACTGTAGGTGAACTATTTCTTGTGTTCCTGACTATTTTTTGGGCATAGCAACTTGCTGTTTTTAATGCTTTTTAGTCTGAGTAAAAAATGACCACAAATTACATTTACTGTAGCAATCTTTAATTCACAATTAACAATTCTTTAATATACTGCAGAATCATTACAAACATGATTACAAAATGTTTATATTGTAATAAAACAGATTTGACTGTTCATCACTTACTGATATCACTCTTATTCCTGATCCTACAGAAATAGAAGGCTTCAGTCCTGGATTTAGTAAGTTTCAATTCAGGTTTAAAAAGAGTAAAACATTTCTGACGTCTGCTTATTTTATTCTGATCTAAATACAGTACATAAAACACAACTTGTACTGTATATATTTGACATCCTCACTGCATTGTTAATCCTAGTCTGTTTTACAAAGAATCTTTAGCACTCTGCTCAGATTATAGAATTCATTTTGAAATCATCCTCAATTTGTTCAATACATCTAGTTTAACAAAGCAACACAATGTGCCAAATATTCTAATGCCCTCTAGAAGAGATACTGTAACTTTGAAGTCTCACAAGAATTTTGTAATATATTTAGGTAACAAAATGCTGGTAGTTTTTCAAATACAACTTGTGATTCAGAAAGATTTGCTATGGAGTGGCTTTCGCTAATGGGGCTTGTGATAGAGTTGTGCTCTGGAATTAAATGACAATATACCATTAATGAATTATGGATGTCCTTTTCTTTTGTTCAAGATTACACAGAAGCAAATTCCATACTTGGTTATGGTAAGTATGATTCCGGGATCAGGTCAAAGACAATGAAACGTGATACCTGTTTATGGGTCCTTTCTTATGTGGTTTACTCACCTGCCTGCTGTAGCCCTAAATTAGCTTGAGTGAATTCATCACTGAGGATGGTCTTGTGGCACTGTGATTAGCATTGCTGCCAGGTTCCATTCCTGTGGTGCTACCTGTGTAGTGTTTGTATGTTCTCACCATGTTTGTGTGGGTTTCAGCCAGGTGCTCCAGTCTCTGGGAAAGTGGCCCTCGTGTGAGAGTGTGTGTGTGTTTGTGTATGTGTTTCTTGCGATGCACTGGGATCCAGTACAGGCTGTACCCTCTTGTCCCTGCTGCTTTGTGGGATAGGTTTCAACTCCCCCATAACACTATGTTGGATAGAGAGGTTAGAAAAGGATTGGTTAGGTAATATATACTGTGTTTACTATTTATAAATACAATACAATATATACACAGTACCTTGAAAACTGATCCAGACCCTTGCACTGTTTGGTGTTTTAAAGCTTGGAGTCATGACACTTTCAAATAGCATTTAATCTTTGTTTTAATGACAACCTAATCTACGCATTCAAAGCAAAAAACAAAAACAAAGAAGTAATTAAATAATTAATATGAAAGAAAAAATGCAATTTTCCAACCTAATGCTGTAACCAACATAAATTAATCTGGGTGCACATACAGTAATTGTTTCAACAAGCTTGATTATTTGAGTGGCCTACAGTATGTGTGCTATTATTGTGATTCATGTAGTTCTAGAATAAATAAACCTATCACCTCAGTCAGGTGGTGAATTTCACATGAAGACTCAGCCATGAAGACCAAGGAACTTTCAAAACATCCCAGGGATAAAAATGTAGATATGTATTGATGTAGAGAATGCAGAAGTAGTTAACAGACAATAAATGTAGATATGCTGTCTATATGCAATCCCCATGCAACGTATGGACATTAGAGTGTCAGCCAATCTGCCAAAAAGGATGAGTGAATATTTCGCCAAGGTGGAACATTGGTATAGATTTAACCAAAAATACTTGTGATTGTGATTACTGCTAATGGAATTTCCACTAAAGAGAATTTAGAGATCACAAATCTGAATACTTACACAATCAACACATTTCAATTATTTCTGACATTACTATAATTTAAAGTATTATTAGAAGATTTTAGTTTGAACTTTCAGTTTTTAAACAAAATAATTTAAATTAAGTAAAATAAATTTTAAAAACGTTTATGTATTATTTTGTAATTTTACTAATATAGCATTCAAAATGTCCTTTTTTAATAGAGCTTGTTCACTTTTATATAACTTACCCTTTTACTTTAGAAACTGTCTTAATCCGTTGGAATTTTTACTCAAAAAGTAAACTTGTGTTTCGGTTTTCATTGAACTATTTTTTTCAGGACAATTTCCACATATTTTCATCTGGGTTGCTGCTGGTGAATTGTTTTCTTTGATGGCAACAGCCGTGCTGAGCTTCCTCTATTTCAGACACAGTGAGTTTTCTCTTATTAACAGTCTTTCAGGTCTTTTAAGACAGTAGGGACCAAAAATGGCATTGAGACATTTTTGTGTCTTTGACATGGAACTAAATTCCATATTTATCAGTGTAGACTTTCTTCTCTACCGGTGTTTAACTTTTTATCCTATTTTCTCTACTGAAGTCCTAAGAGGGCTGATTTAATCATTTAACCTACAATTGTTTTAGTATGGCATACAAATTAGTGCAACCGCTTGGACACCTGGATATGTGGTCATTTATTACTGTCTAGATTGAGATGATCAGATCTTATTAATTTTAAATTACAGAACAGGGCACATTTGGTCAGAATCTTAAACATTTGATTAATGCAACATTATAATTCTACATGCAACATTATAATCTCACTAAAGACAGCAACATCCAAGAATCAGGTGCTTTGTGAAACTTTTGAAAATTAGGTGGGACTGGTTTGGTATTACCCAGTTGGTTAATGGGCAGCCTCTTGGCCATTGGACAAGGAGGCTTGGATCCCATTCAGAGAGTAAGGAACTAAGGGGTAATTACAAGGTGGAGATGAAGTGAAGGAGGAATGCTTGAGACAAATGCAAAGGGCAGTATTTATGTTTAATATATATATACTGTACGCTATAGCTAATTTATGTGATGATGGTGATTAGGAACAGCTATGTGAGATTGACATGTCATTGTTTTCTCCCCAGAACTTCAATTCATAATTTCTATTTAAGATACATTTTTGCACCATATTTTTATTCTGTTAAATGCTTTACTATGTTTTATTTTCAGAGAGACACAATCAAGAGGAGAATGAGGAGTCAGCATATCCTTTGCCTTATGCTAACCAACAACAAGAAGATGCTGCAGAAGTGCACAGGAACACTTACAGTATTAATTAAATATTTGTGCTACTGTAAACCTAGTGATTTATGTACCATGTACTGTATATAATCTGCAAGTTTTAACCTCTCCTTTCTGTCCTGCTTTGAGAATATATAAAGTGGAATTGGGGAATTTCCAAATGTGGCATTTGTAATTGTGTAAATATTGATGTGTGAATATTGTGTTAAAAACACATCAAACTTACCAAACCTACCAAACTTACCATGTATGTTTTATATACACAGATGAAAGCAATAGACTGAAGCAGCAAAAGCTCCCTCAAGTCATATCTTTAAATCATCTACAGTATGTTATACAATAAATATTGAAAAAAATAGTTTTAGAGTAGCAAAACAAAACATTTTGATTTCTTCAAAGTAACCATTTTGATTTCTTCAAAATTATACGGCTCTTAATGTAGATCTGTGAAATGATCACAATGTTTCTATGGGCCCATCCACAGGACTATTTTTATTCACTCTGGTTTGCTTCATTTGGAGAGAAATGTGAACAAGTGAAGTTTAATTGTGAAGTGAAGCTATTTACTGCACAATGCATGCTCATGACAGCTACCAAACATTTCAATATATATAGATGTACAGTAGTAAAAAATAAAGAACTCACTTTAAACCAGTATATAATTAATATACAAGCTTTACACATACAAAAGTCAACTTTCATTATTAGTATTAATTTTATAAAAGTATACCTTCAGCAAAATATTAACAGTACTGTAGCCTTTGAAGCTAAACATCTCACAAAAATCCAGGAGATCTCGCGATCATTAAGCTACTAACTTCTATCGGCTAGATAGGCCAAATGTTGTATCCATGTTTGTATATAGTACATCCTATGTTCTTATAAGGGTTAAATAAAATAAAGTTTAGAACTTCAACTCTTCATACAGTAGATCATTCTTGGGACTTGCAATTTCTGGGCGTATTACGAGTTCAGGGTCAGCCATCATTGCTTCTTATTCTTCAAGAACTGCTTAGTCTCATCTGATAATGAAAGCAGTTTTGCCGATACTGTTTTGAGTCGGAGAATGCTAAATTATGTTTTTTTTTTAAATTTAGCTCTGTTGTTTATACTTTATACTAATTTTCTGTCAATGTTTCTTGAGCATCAGGTGTTAAAATACAGCATTTAAATTTCAGCTTTATTGAGAGCTTATTATTATGCGGTCTGCTCATTCTGTTAATTTGATCATTTTTTCACATGAACTGAGATTATACATGTAGGAAATACATATGATATATCTGATATCATTCTCTACGGAGCCCGGGACGGGCCATCAGTAGGAAAAAAAAGTTATACAGAGGGAACGATTTTACAATTCCTGCGAATGAAATAACTAAATCATTCCCTCATTTTCATTGAATTCGTGCGCCCGAAATAACTAAAATGTTCCCCCGTTTTCTTTAATTCGTGCGCACAAAATTACTTTTTCCTTTGTTTTCTGTGTGTCACGGTAGTCGCACACACATAGAACGTTGCTAAAACAGCATTATCTCCGGCTGCGAGCAAATGCTATCAAACGCTAGTTAACACGTTACCGTGTCTTTATACTGTATATAGTACAATAAAGCCTAACTGTCTAACACTGCTGTAGATTAGGATAATGGATAGAGATGAACTGATTAAGTTTTATTTTGGTTTGGGGATGGGTTATGAGGGGATTGTAGCTACTCTTGAACTACAGGGCATCACTGTCAGCAAGCGGCAACTAAAGAGGATTCTCAGGTTCAATGGGCTCTACCGACAGCGATATACTAACATACTGTAGAAGAAGTGATTGGTTTTATTGTTGACCAATTGCGAAGGAAAGAGTTAAAAAACATTATTTTGTGCGCACAAATTGAATAAAACGAGGGAACGATTTAGTCATCTTGTGAGCACGAATTGTAAATCGTTCCCTTGAAATAACTTATTTTTCCTATTGATGGCCACTCCCGGGCTCCGTAATTCTCTGTGTCATCTACAGCAAAACCTGTGTAGAAGAATTTCACTCACTATGAAAAGCTTTTAAGTTTTAACTTCTGTTTTTTACTCATTTAGAAGACAAAAACATGTTCACATGGTGCTCCTTTAGAAAACCTCAAACACTACACTATAATTAAATGTCAATTTCTATGACATTTATATCCCCTTTACAGTAGCCTTTTACACCAAAAGTGTTTTTTATCCATTGGTGGATTTAGGAAAGCTATGAATGATGTAGGACCTTAACACTCCTACATCAGGATCGAGCAAAATAAAAACTCAAGTTAAAAAAGTTTGAAAACTAAAATGAAACTGCAACTGAAAAATAACATGAAAAAGAAATGAAAATGTAGTTAAAATATGCAAAATAAATGTTATTTTTATATGTATTATATTATCATTTACTCTCCCATCTCAACATAACGTCCTTTGCTTGCCTCAGATCTAATCTATTGGCAAGGAATGTTTATGTCTGCAGCACACAATAGGTCAGTGGGATTTTAGAAATAAGCAATACCTTTAAATTCATTTTAATCAACAATATTATAAGTCATTGTAAAGAATAGGGCAAAAGAAGGTAAAGACAAGCTATGAAAAATGTAAGAAGGTAGAGTAGGTTAGGGTGTTAAATAAATATATAGAGATCCAGGACTAAAGAAAAAAAAGAACATAAAACATGACCAATTTAAATTTTCCTTTTCCTTCCACTAGTAACACTGATGGTGAAAATAAACAATTTTCACTAGGAATAAAATATTCCTTAAATGAAAGATTTGAAAAGCACAGAGTATATTTAGTGTTGGTGGTTTATGTTTCTATTATACATACAAGTATTTATTAGAAATATATTGTACAATCTAGACCATCAAACAGTGACATATTTTTAAAGTTGTGTTCCGTAGCTTAACTTGTGTTCATTTCTGGTCATCAGATGAACTAAGACATATTAAGCACCACAGCTATGCTTTTCTGTGTGAGCTCATTTTCAAGTTTCCTGTGTGTGTTAGATGTGCAGTTCAACTTGTAAATCACATATTGTCTGATGTGGGACTGCTGCTGGACCATGAAACTCTTCATATTATTTCTTACACTGAGTAAGTAATTTACAAATACGAACTACTTGCTGTTGCTAACCTGATATTTAAAAAATATCACATTTTTAGATTGTTATGTTTCGATTAATATTATTATTTATTGTTGTTTCTCATGCAGTGGGCTTTCAAGTGTGTCCAGGTTGGTCAGGTATGTTGCTAATTTTCAAGCACAATCAGAAATAACTGATCCAGATCTCTTGTAATTCATTGGCAAAAATTCTTAATGTAAAAAGGAATATTTTTTCACTGCATTTAAATGATTTTAAAGTCTTTCCAGAATCTTTTTAAAGTAACCTTTCTATGGTAACTTTCATAATACTGTAAGAAATGTAGTTAGAAACACGATGAATTGGAAACTGAATTCACATCAAGCACAGACTATCACTTTGTCAGTAAGCTAAAACAAATGAAATACATGTATTGTATATCTGAATTATATACATTATACATACTGTATGTACATTATACATATATGTCCTCCTAAAAATCTACACTTAATTTATACTTCTTAAATTCATGACAGGACCATGCCTTTTTTTAAAGGGAGATCAATTTATGTAATCAACATTTAATGACAAGATTAAAGAATGCCTTATTTATATTATTGCAGACAATAAACGACAAAGACTTTTAAAGACATATAAGCTCACCCATCTTTAACTGCTTTATGATATGTTTTGTATTCTATGATATATTTTAATACAATGGGATTTTGAGCACCATTCGTGCAACTTACCAAAATGTCATACTTTTGATTAAAATAAATTTTAATTGATTCAATTGCTGAACATTTTCTGTAGTAACAGACCTACTTCTACAACCTCTTATTGAGCTGGACCAAGAGCAGATTGATATAGAAGACTATGCCAGAGCTCGCTGTGAATCTGATAGTGGAAGACAATGCCATTTCTACATTGATCAGAGTCCAGACCCTTTCAGATCAACACCACACGGTTTTGGTGTCTGTCAGCTCACGGTGTATGTCAGTGAGCTGCTAGAAAACAAAACTCGTCAGGATAAAATGGAGATCTTTCTAAGCTGCACTGTTGAAACTCTAATTGGGAACCAAGCAGTTCTCTCAAAGCGAAGTGGGATGAAAAAACTAGAAGTGTTTGGTGAGTCCTTTTTCTGTTTTGAATAGTGATTCAAAATAATTTTGACTAAATAGCACAGGAATGATATCTCAGCCACCTTTGTATGATTATAGAAATGTCCTAGTAATAAGCATTGGTCAGATGAATATCAGTGATGGCCCCAAACTGATAAAAATACTAGTGATAGCATTTCCAACTTGTAAAGATACTGTACATTAGTCCTCCCCTACAAGAAGCTGCTGAATCAGAGTCAATATGTGGTGAGACAACAGCATCTTTTCTCTGTCATTTATCTTTGTTATTGTAAATCACATTGTAATGTATTTTTAATGTGGCTTGCATACATTACAATAGTATTTATAAGTTTACATTTACTTTCTGCCTAATGATGCATTTTCTAATCATTATTTTAAATAAAAATATAATATATACAATATATACAGTATGTTTTTGTACACATATCCAAACATTGAAGCAGCATGGTGGTGCAGTGGTTAGCATTACTGCCTTGCAGTTCTGAGCCCAGGGCTCATTCCTGACTTGGGGTGCTACTGTACCTGTGTGCACTTTGTATGTTCTCCCCATGTTTGCTTGGGGTTTTTCTGGGTGCTTTGGTTTCTTCTTACAACCCAAAACCATATTGGTAAGTTAATCGGCTTCTGGTGGAAGTGTGATTGTGCCTGTATATGCCCTGCGATGGACTGGTGTCCTCTTCAGGGTCTACTCTTTCTTGCGCCTGTTGTTTGCCGGGTTAGGCTCCTCTATGACCCTGAGTTGGAAGAAATGGTTAGAAAATGGTTGGATGGATATCCAGGTTTTGACTTATCTCACTGTAGTAGTGAAGAATTCAGGAATAGGCATTTTATTGTGTTTGCATTTATCTCTTTTCACAAAAGTTATGGACAGCATGATAGTAATTTAAGGTATCTCTTCTGTTACCCACTTTGAATCGTATTTCTGCATGTAAGGGAGAAATATGTTTTTGTTTTTAATCCTATAGATAGTCTTCGTATTGTTGTGGACACAGAACATATCAAAAAAGAGACAATCGTTACAATTCGCTGTGAAGCTCGTAGAGGAACACGATGCCATTTTTACACTGATGAGAGCAGAGCTCCTTTCAGAACAGTGCCCTTCAGGGAAGAGTTTAAAGTCTGTCTCCTCACGGTGTCTGGATGGGAGCTGCTGGGACAGAGGAGTAAGGGGACTGGGACCGAGGTCTTCCTGAGCTGTGCTGCTGAACTGACCACAGAAGGGAGAACAGTTTCTTCACTGAGCAGCAGAACCATCAGGATCCAGGTGGAAAGTAAGAACCATTTTATTTTAAATTCTTTGAAAGAATCAAAGTCATGCAGAAAGGTATTTAAAAATCATAATGCTTCTTAATTTTGTTTCCTGAAGAGAGCAAGAAGAACTAATTGTGTCTTATACTGTATGATCTATTAAATTTATATTACAGTATATTCATATTCACTGTAAATTCATACATGCATTATACGGTGAGTTTACAGGAGTAAATTCACATGTAGACAAGTGCAGAATATTATATGCAGGTTTGAAAAAAATACAAAACATAACATACAAAATGGGAAATGTTGTTTCCAAAGCAACGAATTGGGACTTGTTTAAATGTTTCTGCAGTCATTTATATCTTCTACCTACTGGTAGCTTGAAGCCAGTACTGTGGCTTCTTTGAAGAAGCAGGTGGTGAGAGTCTCTTATAAATTAAAGACAACTTTAAAACAGTTAAATGGATTGAATGGTTTATTATTTCTTGACTATCTTTTATCTCTATTTCTTCAGTTTAGATAGGAATAGTGTGGCAGTATAAAACATCTCATTCCTCATAAAAGTTTTTTCAGAGTTCTAACTTATTTACCTGTATTTCATAAAAGTAAACATGGTGAAAATGTAAAAAAAAAACAGATCCTGTCTCCCTCTGGAGGTCTATTGTTACTTTAGGTGTATTCACCCTGCATAAGATGGGCTAGCCCTGTGCTCCCCATACAACAAAACACAAAATCACTATGTGAATTGTTTAGTAAGTTCAAACTGAGCTCTCTTGCTCTCTGTGTCCTTTCCACTCTCCCCCTTTACAATATTTGTTGATGATTGAGGAGAATGAGTCCACAAGTAATTGTGACTAACAGTGCCCCTGCTACCAATCATGAACACAATGTAATTTTTATATTGTAATAAAACAGATTTTACTGTTCATCACTTACTGATATAACTCCTATTCCAGGTCCTACAGAAATAGAAGGCTTCAATCCTGGATTTAGTAAATTTAGTAAAAAGAGTTTTTGTAATATTTTTTAGGCAACAAAATGCTAGTAGTTTTTCAAATGCAACTTGTGATTCAGAAAGATTTGCTATGGAGTAACTTTTGGTATTGGGGCTTGTGATAGGATTGTGCTCTGGAATTAAATCGCAATATACCGTTAATGAATTACAGATGGCCTTTTCTTTTGTTCAAGATTACACAGAAGCAAATTCCACACTTGGTTATGGTAAGTATGATTCCGGGATCAGGTCAAAGACAATGAAACATGACACCTGTTTATGGGTCCTTTCTTATGTGGTTTACTCACTTGCCTGCTGTAGTGTTAAATTAGCTTGAGTGAATTCATCATTGAAATTTAGCCACCCAGTTACAGTAGTTTCTGACATCTTTACCCACCCTTGCAATTTCATCCCAGAAAGAATTACTGAAGCTCTTGCTTGGGAAAAATGTATGCCTAAATGTTTTGTTACAGTCATCTTAAAATTACAGTACATACAATATGCATTATTAGTGATTATATACTGTAACTATTTCTTGTGTTCCTGACAATTTCTTGTGCATAGCAATTTGCCATTTTTAATGCTTCTTAGTCTGAGTAAAAAATGACCAAACATTACATTTACTGTAGCAATCTTTAATTCACAATTAAAAATTCTTTAATATACTGCAGAATCATTACAAACATGATTACAACATTTTTATATTGTAATAAAACAGATTTTACTGTTCATCACTTACTGATATCACTCTTATTCCAGGTCCTACAGAAATAGAAGGCTTCAGTCCTGGATTTAGTAAGTTTCAATTTAGGTTTAAAGAGAGTTAAATGTTTGTGACGTCTACGTATTTTATTCTGATCTAAATATATAAAACACAACTTGTACTGTACATATTCGTCATCCCCAATGCATTGTAAACTCCTAGTCTGTTTTACATAGAACCTTTAACACTCTGCTCAGATTATAGAATTCATATTGAAATCATGCTTGTTTCTTCAATACTTCTAGTTTAATAATGCAAGACAATATGCCAATTTTTTTTATGAAGTCTCACAAGAATTTTGTAATATTTTTTAGGTAACAAAATGCTGGTAGTTTTTCAAATGCAACTTGTGATTCAGAAAGATTTGCTATGGAGTAGCTTTTGGTATTGGGGCTTGTGATAGGGTTGTGCTCTGGAATTAAATGGCAATATACCATTAATGAATTACAGATGTCCTTTTCGTTTGTTCAAGATTACACAGAAGCAAATTCCACACTTGGTTATGGTAAGTATGATTCTGGGATCAGGTCAAAGACAATGAAACATGACACCTGTTTATGGGTCCTTTCTTATGTGGTTTACTCACTTGCCTGCTGTAGTGTTAAATTAGCTTGAGTGAATTCATCATTGAAATTTAGCCACCCAGTTACAGTAGTTTCTGACATCTTTACCCACCCTTGCAATTTCATCCCAGAAAAGAATTACTGAAGCTCTTGCTTGGGAAAAATGTATGCCTAAATGTTTTGTTACAGTCATCTTAAAATTACAGTACATACGCATGATTAGTGATTATATACTGTAGGTAAACTATTTCTTGTGTTCCTGACTATTTTTTGTGCATAGCAACTTGCTGTTTTTAATGCTTCTTAGTCTGAGTAAAAAATGACCAAACATTACATTTACTGTAGCAATCTTTAATTCACAATTAAAAATTCTTTAATATACTGCAGAATCATTACAAACATGATTACAAAATTCAAAATAACCTTCTGTATACGAGTACAAGCAGCCAATATGAAGTGCTGTATTAGGTATTATATCACATTTACCAATCTGACCTAACTGATTCTTTGTCAAGTATTCCTTGTCATTAACATCATACGTCTCTCTCTACACATTCTTAAGGCTAATAAGCTACTGTACATTCTGTACTATAAAATACAGATATACAAGGGTTAACTGTATGTTTGGGCAGCATGGTGGTTAGCATTGTTCACTTGCAGCGCTGTGACTCTGAGGTGCGATCTGCAAGGGGCTTGTATGTTTTCCCCATCTTTTCTTGGGTTCCCTCTGGGTGCTCCAGTTTTCTCCCAAAGCCTACATACTGGATGGCTTCTGAAAAATTTGGCCCTGGTGTGAGAGTGTGTGTTTGTGTCTGTGTGTGCCCTGTGATGCCGTCCTGACCAGGGCATATCCTGCCTTGCGTCTGTTGCTTTCCAGAATAGGCTCCAGCTCCCCCATGCTCATCCCTGTATTGGATAAAGTGGTTAGAAATGGATGGATGGTGCTTTATGTTCCTTATAAAATGTTTAACACGGAGTGAAAAGAGCTGAGCCATGATAATCTGAGATTAATGCATAACAGTACAGAGATAACTTTAAAGTCTCACAATAATTTTGTAATACACATTTTTAGTCAAATGTTCTTGATCCTTTTTCTCCTTTTTTTAGAACACGATCATCACTTTTTCATCTTGGTAGCTGCTGGTGCCAGTGTACTGCCCTTTCTTGTTGTAGCAGTAGTCCTGATCTCCCTGTACTTCAAAAACAGTGAGTTTGTACTCTATTTGTTACAAAAGCAATAACGCAGGTCCTTCTACACTTGGAATGGGATATTCCTACAGTAATAGAAAGTTGGAAAATGTGCTGTAGTTTCAAGACGTTTCATTAGTAAACTAGGAGAAATGTATTTTTCTCATTGTAAATAAATGATGTATTTCCTAGCTTTCACTGAATCTAGTAGCTTTATTCTTCTGAACCACTGGGGGTCAGGTACTCCATCATGCATGCCTGTTCCTCTTATAGCGACTCAAGGCTCTTGTGAGATAAAGCTACTTTAGTTTTTCAATTACCAAACCTCACAAGACATAAAAATAATCAGAGAATGTGAAAGATAGCTTCTCCCGTTTAAATAATAAAATGTATCTTACTCTTTTTGATTTACATTGGTATGTAAGTTAATATGTCAATGTTCTTAAGGTTATTGTGCAGCATGTCATGCTGTTTTGCACTAATTGTTTCAAATACATCAATATAAGCTGCTCACTCGGTTTAAGCTACAGATGTCCAATCCTGGAAGTGAAGAGATGATGTTTCTGCAGATTTTCATTCCAGTTCAGTGCTGAATTAACTAAATGTGCTTAGGTTAACTTTAACAACTTCTCCTAGTTCCTCAAGTGCTGGAGTTTTAAGGAGACTTGGGAAACCGGTCAATAGACCAATGGAACCAGACAATGGAACAATGGCTGCACAAACGGGTGACACAAAAGTCAGCAACTGACCAGTACAGTGTATTTTATATGGACAGGCAATGCCAATGGTAATTAGGGGGGATAGTACTTACTGAAAGACAAAGGAATTTTAAAATGTTAGTAATAAAATAATGAAAAATATATATATTCATTATAAGATTTTATTGTTTGACAGCTAGCATGCATTTTAATATCTAAACACAGAAAGATGCCATCATTTTAAAAACGGTTCTTGAGTACAGTCTTTACAACTATTGAGAAACTAAAAGAAATTGACATCATTCTAGAGATGCCATTTGGCATGCCAGGGTTTGGATATGGCCTTATCAGGCCTCCAAGAAACTGGAGATTGTAGCCATTTTAAAAAATATAAAAATGCGTTTCATATCCAGATGTATTTAATGAAAAATTAAGATGCCTTTTCTTATCTCTCTTTAGGAAGGAAGAAACAGGAAAGAGAAAGGTGAACATTTTATTCTCTATTCTGCCTTTTTCTTTTTGAAGTTCAATATGTGGACTGGGTTATCATGATAAAGTCTTGGAACTCTGGTCATCAAAATAATAAATTAATATATTTGCCAAATGAATTATTAGAACAGCCTTTTTCAGTTAGCTATGGCTAGATTCTTAGGCTTGTTGCTGCTTGATTACTTTGATTCTTTGGAATGATTAGAAGTTTAATGGATTTAAAAAAATTACAAACAGGTAAAGTAGGTTTGACTTGAGATGGAAATTAAATGAATATTTATATCTGTCTTTGCCCTAAGGGAAATTGAACAAGAGGGAGACAATACTCTTGTTTGTAAGTATGAATTAAAACTATCTTTTGAGATGTAATTAATTAGATCTTTCTCAAAGTCTCAGATAGTTATTTTCTTTTTTCAACAGATGCTACAATCAATAAAGTGAAAAAACAGACTACAATGGTAAATACACTGCAATGCACAAAAGAATACATATTAGATGCACAATTTATTTGGCTGAAATATCATAATATTTCATAAAGGAGAAGTCAAAATGGATGGACAATACAGAAGTGTACAATTATTGTAAATGGTACTAAGATACTGAATAAAGACCCAATGCTTTTTCAGACAAGTGTATCAACATTGTGTGAAAAAATGTGGTACTTTGAATTTGAAATTTTGTCTCTGTTCATCTTCACAGCAGTTGCAGAAAAGGGAAGCAGGCGTGTGCTATTCTACTGTGAAAGCTAACTGTAGTTGAGCTGAATCTAAAGTCAGAGCACGCTACCGTAAAGATGCACTAAGAGAGAACAAAGCTGAGGAAACATCAGAGTAGGGATTCCTGATCTCAGTAAAGACTGATAATATTGATTAACTGGAGCAATTTCTTTATGTGTTTATGATTTACTGATGAATGGCTCTGCCTTTGATTATTTTTTAACAACATGAACCGGTTTCAACTTTTTGGCCCAAGAAATTCTTTAAAGTTGTATTAAGGACAGTTATAAAGCGTGGATTTTGCCATTACAATATACTGTAAATTGATCTAATTTTTTGCTTATTAATTTGTTTATATCTTATTTAATTTGAATTACTTTCTATTATATCATTTCCATAATTATATAAAATGCCAACTTCTTATTTGCTTAAAATTCTGACTTAAAAATAAATTGTTGTGACCTACAGTAGATACAGTATATGACTTTGTCCTGTGATGAAATGGCATACTATCTGTCACGCCCTCTGCAGCCAGAGGGCGCTCCTTCTCTGTCCTGTCCCTAGTTTCCGGTCTGCTGTCCTTCCGGTCCCTCTCTTTCCCTTGGGCTATATATTTCTGGGTCTTGCACTCTGTCTGGTCTCAGCATTGACGTTCGGATGTCCTGAGACCCGCCTAGCACCAGGGCGCCCCACGTCCGCTCCCTGAGGGCATAGGTTTCTATACGGCATTCCTGAACTCTTTGCACTAATGAGCCCGGGCCTTTTTCCTGTCTCGCCGCTACGCATATGGGTCTTTTTCCGCTTTCCTGCTCCCCACGGTTAGTCCCTTTGGACGTCCGTGACACTATCCATGGTGTATCCTGCCATTTGCTCGCTGCTTTCAGGGATAAACCCTGGTTCCCCTGTGATCCTGAACTGGATGAAGTGGTTAGAAAATGGATGAAGCGGTTAGAAAATGGATGAATGGATAAGACATCTTTCAAACACAAAACCCCAGACAGGGGTTGCATTTACAGTATTTGTACACCCCCTATCATCCTCAAATACCAAGCATCACATAGCATGTGTTTCCTTTATTTTCCTGCATAGCTTGGTAATAAAGTGTTAACCAGGCAACAGAATTAAACAGGACAAATATTATAATAAATTGCATGACACATGATACTTCACATCTGCAGTGTGACACAGTGGGGAAAATTGAGTTTTGTTGTTGTGATACCGTTGGTCACCACTATACTGTAGGCTCTTTGTATTTCTGACAGTCATGTGGGAATGCACTCTCCTATTAACACCATGGGTGTCTTTAATTGAGTGCCCTATATCAAATGCCCATGCTGCTGGTGTGGTAGTTTGTTGCAGAACCTAGCCAAACATACAGTTTAGGTGCTGAAACACTCTTATCAAAGAGAATATTTTTTCTCCTCTTTCATCAAGCTGATCGCTCACCCCTCAATCCATCCTAGAACAGTTTCTTATCAAATAAATGTTTGATTATCCCACAATATATAATTTTTAAATACAAAATTACACCAAATTTCTTTGATTTGTACTGTATGCTGCATGTTTCCTTTTCAGAGAGAGACAAGCAAGACAGAGAATAATGAGTCATCACAGCTTTTTACGTGTGCTGACCAACAGCAAGACAAAGCACTCTAGACATGTTGCAGAAGTTTACAGGAACATTTATTCTTTTCCAATTGTTCTGAATACATTCATTGTGTACTGTATATTATCTACACATCTTAACATCTCCTGAGGTGGGATCCTGTAAAATGGAAACAAAATGTCCAAGAGTTTAACTGTGTGAATCTTGCTGTGTAGTATAGACAATCATTCATTTTATGTCACATATAATCTTTAAATAAACTATGTTGTAAATACCTGTATTAAAAGTTATAGTTTTAGATTATTTTTGCAAAAGTTTATTTCAAATGCACATCTTGTGGTTTCATAGACAAAGTAAACATTTTGATTTATTCAATCATATAGTTATTAATGTAGATCTGAGAAATAATCAGGATCTCTGGGCCCATTCACAGGATTGCTTTTATTCACTTTGACTTGCTTCTTATGGAGAGCAATGTGAACAAGTGAAGTTTAAAAAGGAAATGAACCTATCTATACTGCATGATCATGACAAGAAGTATCAAACATTTCAATACAAATAGATTGAAAAAGTGAAAAATAAATAATACATTTTTAATCAGTACTTTAAAGCTATAATTGTAACATTAGCAGCCTGTGTAGCCAAAGAACCAACAAATATCCAGTAGATGTTGGTTAAGGTGCTGACTGCTAGGTGAGATCTTGTGATCAATAAACTACTAGTTACTAACAACAGCTAAATAGGCCCAATGGCCTTTTTCTTTGCATCCATGTTTCTATACATCTCATGTTCTTGTAACAGGTAAATAAAATAAATATAAGAACTTTTGAATTTGCTCACCTGGATGCTACAGTTCCAACATGGAATGTTCAGGGGTACTTGCAGTTTCTGGGTGTTACATCTCTACTTATCTTTTCTCAGCATTACTAACAGATAATCATTATGCAGTCTGTTCATTCACTTACTTTTTATGAACATGAACTTACAGATGCAGCCATTCAAAATGGGTGGGGTATTTCGCGGTATACCCCGGTGGGCGTGTCGCAGTATCACGCAGTATCACGGGGTAAATCGCATCATTTAACGTCATGCCGGAAAGTAAAGCATCACCTTGTAAAACCGCCAGGAGGAGCCAATAAAGCTTAACCTCTCATGTACAGCATTTGAGCTTTTAAATTTAAACTGTGTATTACAGCATGTTAATCATCAGTCAATAAAAAGTTGGTATATTTTATGAAAGCAAGATTGCTCAGTTGGACAAAAGTACACAACCTACCTTTATCAGAAATATTTATGCATCAAAGCCTTTACCGAAGATATTACTAATAGTATTAATAATGAATGACTTTGGACAAGCTGTAAACTCAAAGTATAATTTCTTTAGCACATTTGTACAAGCACTTGGAATCTGTCCAAGCCCTACTTTGTCAGGCTTTTTCTTTTACTGCAAAAGACATAAAAACTCCCTTGCTTTTAACAGAGCGTTTCATAATTTCTAACTACGAAAATTATTTAAACTGCGACACTTATCATTCAACCAGAGCTTGAAATATCACAAGGATCCTCTGGAGCACAGCAAAGACTGTATTAAAAGAATCGCGTATCTAAAGAAATTAATAAGATATAATTATATTCGTGTACTGCGACAGGGCTGTGTAGGGCTGTTTCACCTCTCTCTTCATGTGACTCTATTCAAAAGCCATTTAGCAAAGAGGGGATGAGAAGAGTGACAAACATGTATACTTTAGATCTTTTTTTCTGAAATGGGGAAAATCTGATCATGTTTCCCTATAACAATAATAAAAAACATTATTTTACATATCACCTTTAAAAGTGGCACCTCAAAGCAATACAGTAGATGGAAAAACAGTTAAAAGGACCAAAGTAAATACCAGACAAACGCAAATGCGTTTTTAATAAAATGCTTTTATTCATTCAGCAGAGAGTGAGAGGGACATCCAGCAGAGAGAGACACACACACCGGTTTTCATTGACAAAAAGTAATTGTTTTTTTACATTCCTCTTGTCTAACAGGAATGTTTTGTTTGTGGACAGACTGTTAGACTAGAGGAAAAGAGTGCCTCCTTCTACGAAGCATTTCGTTGATCCGATCACAAATTCTTTTCCAGTCGCACGAAGTAAGGGTTGAGAATCTCCGATTCACCATGCAACTAATGGTTTCCCGGAGAATGCAAGGCAAGGCACTTTTGCCTCTGGACCCATCGAAATTTACAGACGTGGTCCACCCCCAGTAAATTTCAAAAGTCACAAGATTTCGAAACACGGGGGCAGCGTAGCGGTCGGCTCTTGCTTTCCCGTCCAATGAAAGGCAGGTTCCTTTCGCCGAAGTCGGGAGACATTAGAGGCTTGCCACACCCGGACTGTTAAACCAACGCATTAGCATGTCAAACCCCATTGAGGAGCCGGGCGCAATCATTGTTTTGTCCCTTGATTTACTGATCTGCATTAATTACAGAAATCGAGTTCCTGCTCTTTGCAGACGACCTGGTCCTGCTGTCGCCCACAGAACAGAGGCTGCGGCAGAACCTGGCACTGCTGGAATGCTGCTTATGGAATGTGTTCTGCCGGGGAACAAGTATAACCTTGTTCATGCACAAACAGTGGCATGTTACATTATTAATTTGGGTGTCTCCTCTTGCCAGAAAGCTCTAAATTGCATTTTGAGTGCGGTTTTTGACTTTTTTTAAATTGCAACCCGTAAATAAAGCTGATACTGTTTAGACTTATATTAGGATTTAGACATATTAGGATTATATACTTTGTGAAAAGTGATAGTCTTTTAACCTTTTCTGTGAATTCGCTTGTTATCTAACAAATGCATACTTTTAGAATTTGATTAACAGGGAATATAATATGGAATTGCGTATCTAAACAAATTAATAACGATATAATTATATTCATGTACTGTCTGGCGGAATAAACTGAAGAGGTTAGTTAATGCGACACGGAATTACTTTCCACCCCCTCTACATTCTCAGAGTAGAACAGACTAACCTTCTAATGAAAGACAGTCCACCCCCCACAGACAGGAAAAGTGCCCACAGGCACTTAAACTTAATATGGTCAGTAACAGTAAACAGTAACATGGTCAGAAGGAGCACGTACAAACGTTTCCGAAATAACCACATGATGCTTAAAATGGTTAGGGAGAATGTGGAATACTGGTGTGTATTTTTTCTTTGAACTACCAATACCAGCCATATATAGTCTGTAACGTAGGGATTTCTATATGTCTTTATTTAGTGGTTACATTAGTGACAAAGGCTAAACTTTTAGCTTCAGTAACGCGTACATATCTCCCCTTTTTATAAAACGACATGGTTGAATACTGTTCCAGAGCCACTGTTGTTTCATCAGTGAAAAGTACATCATGAAATGCCTCTCCCTGTTCAATCCATTAAAAAAAGAAAAGAAGCATAAAGCGTCTGATGGTCATAAACGATATTCATTTAGGAACAGCATCAGAGATATGTTTTTAACTGCACTGCATCGGAGAGAATACCATAGTGTGTTTTTTTTTACTCCCTGGCGGAAACTGGCTTCCATAAGAATCAGTATGGCTCAGAGATTAAATAAAACTTCACTCGCACCAAACAAATGTATATTTCTAAATATCACAACATGATCGGATTTAAGTCATTTTAATAACAATGAATAGTCACCTAGGTGTTACAATATAAACATTTATATTGATTTAAATCGCGTTTTGATTTAAATCGCAAACGCGGGTTTAAATATATGTGTTTTTTGATTCACAATCAGACAAATGCAACATAAATTGATATCTTTGTCTTCTAAGTATCTTAATGAACTTTCAGCATAGCTTTCTCCCCATTTAGATTTATTTTTCTTAACTAGTATACTTTAGATCTTTTTTTCTGAACCGGGGAAAATCTGATCATGTTTCTCTATAACAATAATAAAAAACATTATTTTACATATCACCTTTATGTGATATCACCTTAAGGACAGCACATACAAGGGTTAATTGCACAATGGACCGTGCAAAGAAATTTAAAATAGTCTTCTTTAGGTGTGAGGGCAGGAGTGGATCGCAGAAGGCATAATCAGCAAATTAGGAAAACAAAGAACAGGACAGGTGAGACGTTTATCCAGAGAGCGAGTGATCAGAAAAAGGAACAGCTGTTACGCCCAGGTTTTACGCTCTCTCTCTGCTGAATGAATAAAAGCATTTTATTAAAAACACGTTTGCGTTTGTCTGGGTATTTACTTTGTAATCTGTGGTTTACATCTACTGTATTGTTTTGAGATGCCACTTTTAAAGGTGATATGTAAAATAAAGTTTTTTATTGTTGTTATAGAGAAACATGATTAGATTTTCCCTGGTTCAGAAAAAAGACGATTAAAATCTGTAATCTTTCCACTTGTATGTCATCGGAAAATACAAAAAGTTTCTGCTTTGTGTAAGGATGGTATCAAAAAGTAATCTAAGTGGTGAGAAAGCTGTGCTCCTCAAAGCGCTTTACAGGATAAAAACAATAACAACAATAGTGTTAGGCTGGGCTAACGATTTTTTTATAGAAATACAAAATGAGATATAATGATGTGTTCCGGCTAAGACATTACCGAGTACAACCCCCCTCTCTGGGGGAGTGCTGGCTGTGACGAATTAAACCGGTTTCACAGGTATTTTCAAAGTAGAAGGGGGCGAGATTTCCAGCGAAAGACACCTCCCCCCTCCAAAACCAAGGAAGTACAGTACTTACTAGTTAAGAAAGCTAGGCTCCTCAATGATATCGCTTTAACATGCTAATGCGTTGGTGTAACAGTCCGGGCGTGGCAAGCTTCTAATGTCAACTCATTCATTCATTGTCTTCTTTCATTGGAAGACAATGAACATATTCTAGCCCTAAATGAATTAATAGCAAACATGGTTTACATAAAATACATTTTTCCAAGAAAGTTTATAATAATACGATCTATAGTTGAAATCTGAGCCTAAATAAAAAGAAAAAGCATTTTCAGAGAGCAATTATGCTGTGTTTAATTGCTTCTTTTAATTGTGGCAAGCTTCTAATGTCAACTCGACTCGATTGGAAGACAATGAACATATTCTAGCCGTAAATGAATTAATAGCAAACATGGTTTACATAAAAGACATTTTTCCAAGAAAGTTTATAATAATACGATCTATAGTTGAAATCTGAGCCTAAATAAAAAGAAAAAGCATTTTCAGAGAGCAATTACGCTGTGTTTAATTGCTTCTTTTAATTGTGGCAAGCTTCTAATGTCAACTCGACTAGATTGGAAGACAATGAACATATTCTAGCCGTAAATGAATTAATAGCAAACATGGTTTACATAAAAGACATTTTTTCAAGAAAGTTTATAATAATACGATCTATAGTTGAAATCTGAGCCTAAATAAAAAGAAAAAGCATTTTCAGAGAGCAATTACGCTGTGTTTATGTAGAATAAGTGATTAGGTTTATGAGCAATCTAATTACTTATTCGTTTAAAACGCTATATAAAATAAAGTTTATTATTAATTTGCTGGACAGAGCAGTGAACATTATTATGCATAAGACAAAGATAACGATCCTGATCAGTTTAGAAATCTGTGTACGCTGTAAGGTTTTTACTTCTTAAACTTTTAAAATACACGTTTTGAATAGAAAGAAATCCTCTTCCTGGTACAGTACTGTATGTATAGCAGACCAGCACGTCTTTTTTCTCCAATCAGAGGGGTATCAGATGGTGTCAGCCAATCACCATTCTGAAGCTCTACCATAATCTCTGGTATGGGGAGACCCCAGAATTCTGTCCCATAGTTTAGACAGATGATAGATACTTTTATTGATCCCGTGAGGGAAATAAAGTAAATCATTTTCATTTTAGGAAATTATTAAACGCTCGGTTAAAAGCAAAGGAGATTGTCTGTTATAGTGGACATAAAAACAAGAGTGCGCTGGCATTATATCCTAGAAGACACAGACCGGCGCCAGACCGGGAGAATGCCCTCAGCGTAAAAGAAAATGCCTGATGAACTAGGAATTGGACAGTTTCCAAGTGCTTGTACAATCGATGGAAATGTTCAAATAAATGTGCAAAAGAAATAAACAAAATAATCATTTATTTCTTTATCATATTGGCTAGCTAATGTCCTCTCTTTGCTAGTTAGTGGCTGTGTTTCTGCGTTGGGTAGCAACAGGTGACTGTTCTCAGGCGGAAGATGTAAACAGCTTAATTTTCGTGTTAAATAATTTTTTAAAATTAAAATTCATTCTATACAGCAATCGCATATTTGGGTACCGTTTCATAAAACTTTCATGCTTAAAATGTTTAGGGAGAAATGGAAGACTGGTGTGTATTTTTTCTTTAAACTACCAAGACCAGCCATACAGAGTACAGTTTACGTACATACAGTAATGTTTATGTTCCTACATGTAAATTAATATCATTTATGACCTTCAGATGCGTTATGCTCCTCTTCTTTTTATGCTTAAAATTTCCCTTTAGTGGTAAAATTCCATATAAATATTCAAAACTAAGCAGATTAAAATGTGCACAGTAAAGACATTAAATGATTAAATCTTTTCACTACCAACCAATGCACCATGAGTGCCCCTGTCGGTCATTTTGGCCAGCCAATCACTTACCGCGGTGCCCTCCGGTGCCCCGCGGTGGCTTGTGGGTAGGTTACCATACCGCGGGTTTGTACCGCGCATTTTGAATGGCTGCATCTGTATGTTGAATGTATAATAATTACAGTTTATAAACAAATCTGACATCCCTCTACAGTATGTGTCACCTACTGCAAAACCTACGTAGAAGACGTCACTCACAAGTAAAAGTGTTTTAACTTTTGGTTTTTATTGATTGAGAAGAAAAAAGCTCGTATGACATTTATATCTCTTTTAAATTGGACTTTTTGTAACTAATTTTGTAACTATTTCTCCAGCACTGTATGAATTCTGTAGGGCCTAGATCAGGATTGAGCAGAATAAAACTAAAAATAACATTAAGATGAAACCAAAATGGAATAACAATATGAAAAAATAAATGTTTTAATTGGATTAAAATCACCCAGTTCAGCATGACTTCCTGAATGTCTCACATGTCTCTTTGCAAGGCCTCCTTCTGCAATTTTGTTGCTGAGGTAACAATACACAGGATTCTTCAAACAAAGTTTTGTGATGTCTAGGATATGGACTATCAGAAATAATAATTCTTGGCAATGACAAAAACATCCAGTAAAACAGCCATCTCTCTTATATCTATACTGTAGTTCAACTTTTTCAACACACTGTCTGAATCCAGAATATTACAGTATCAATACAAGCAGAACAAAAACATGTTTTTTACACTGTCTTATACACATTTTATTACTGTCATTCTTAGAAATGTTGTTTCTTTTTAAACATACAGTATTCTTACATCTAGAGTATGTTAAATTATCATTATTATTGTAGCATTATTAATATACTGTAGCATTATTATTGTTTTCTGAAAGTTAAAGCTGTGATTAAAGTGTTACCAGGACATTTATGTGAAAATATACAGTATTTAACTGCAGTATGTAGTAATGATCAACAATGTGGTTAAATAAGGGTCCCCTATGAGTCTTATGAAAGAGAATTTAGCATTACTGAAAACTTGCATAGAAGTGTACTAAATAAATATAATGTATGGAATATAGAATCATTAAGTTAATGCTTATTTTAAACAAGGTGATTCAAAAACCTTAAATGAGAAAACCTATAGACACAATTTATAGATTTGAATTATTGAAATAAGTTATCATTTGATCACTTAAACAGTAATATAAATACACTTTAATTCACTGGGAGTAAAGAAGCATAAATTCTCTACTGGGAAAACAAATCTGTTTTCTAAAAGGGTCCTTCAAAAAATGTCCAAATGTCTAATAACAATAACTTACTTATGCAAAATCATAATTTATAAAACTGTAAAAGTCTAGCAACTACATCATACTAATGATTAATAGATACAAATAGATTAATGTAAATACTCTAAATTAATAGATACATTACATTTTAGATGATTTTATCTGGAACTAAATTAAAAGTTCGGTCTCATGTATTTTACAATTAAATAATTACAAATGTGTGTAATATGCATGAGAAAATCATTTGAAATTCACAACAATAAAATATAGCCCCAATTATCTCTTAGATAATTTTGAGTTTTAACTAAACTCATCCTTTCAAGTAATCTGCATACCACTTTCATCACAGATGGAATCATGACAGACGCCTCTCACATTTGACATTGATGGGACCATTGTTATGGATGTCGGAAGGCCATGCCGTGGAATGGCCAGGAGAGCAATAAAGACCCTATGCGTAGCGGAAAAAGGGGGCAACACAGCGGTTAGCCCAGGCTTAGGGGGTCAGAAGATGTCGGTATAGAAACCTATGCCCTCAGGCCACGGACGTGGGAGGACCTGCTGCTAGGCAGGTCTCAGGACATCTGTACCCTCAGTGCTGAGCCAGGAGCAGAGCAGACACAGGAAGTAAATAGGTTACAAGACAAGACACACCGGAAAGACATGAATAATCACAGGGAACTAGAAACAGAACAGAAGAGCAGCGCCCTCTAGGTGTACAGGGTGTGACAACCATACCTTCATCACGTTCATCCAGGACTGGAGCTGCTTTCGCCTCTCCAGCCACAAAGCTCTTCCAGAAAACAAGCAGCTCTGTGCCCACCACACCATTCTCATTTTACTTTCAAATCTCCTGATGCCTCCCAAAAACTGACAACTGCAGCAGCCATCTTCCATTGCAGTTTTGTCCCCCTTCTCACTCTCTTCCCAATCTTGCCTGCTCTGCTCTCCTCCCCTTTTTTTAGTATGTATCTTTTTCTAAATGTATATGTTCTAAAAAAATGAAAATATACAGAGTGGCTTTAAAATCTGTATTTAGAACGAAATACTGTATACAAGTAAAAAACTCAATTGCGACTTCTGTTTGAGGGCATCTTTTAATTTCCCTACTCTTTCCGAGCATCCTGGAGATTGTTGGTCAGAGGTGCATTCATGTTATTACTTCATTATTATTATCATTTTAATATTTGATACACTGTGATATTTATATGGAATATATTTATACTGTATATGTGTTATACAATATATGAACAGAAATGTGAATATAATTTTCATATTATTTTATTATTAGAGAAAGTAATTATTAATCGAAGGAGATACTGTACATATTTATGAAGAAGAGGAATACTGTTGTGTACTTTATTTTAAGCTACCACTACTAGCTACTGTATATACAGTATGTATAATATACTGTATTTATATTTACGAATTAATATTGTCTATGATGTTCAGAAACATGATACTTCTGTTATTTTTATTTTTGGCTACCAAAATGTCCCTTTAGTTACGTAATTCCATGATAATTGGATTTAAAGAAGTACAGTACAGTAGGGAAACAGATTAAATTAAGCAACCATTTCACTAAGATCCAACGCACCCCAAGTGCAGCCTATCGATCATCTATGGCCAATGAATTACACAGCCAAAGTACACCGCCAAAGTATACCGCACCTTGCTGTAGAGATTCTAACTTAGCAATGAGTTTTAATGTGCATTCTGAGTGGCTGCATCTGTACATGACTGTGCTAATCTATTCTTAATAAGAGCAGCCTTTCATTAAAAAATCATACAGAGTTTCTTACAAGCTTTTCCAACTAACTTCAAATTCTGAGGACTACTGCATTAACGTAACATTAATGTAATAATGCATTAATGTAATAATGTAATTCAACACTGATTATGCAAGTGAGATTGCAATATGCAGTGCAGTTCAAAATATGAATAAAATTATATTTAAATCAGCAGTAACATTGCCTTTTTAAATCTTAAATATAACTAAAAAAAGCTCCGGTGATGTTCATCTATATAAAAAAGACGTGTGAATCTGTGTGTTTTTTCAAGTTTCCTGTCTGTTAGTCCTGTAGTTCCACGTCTTCATTTGCACACTATCTGACGCAGAAACAGCATCTTCTTAGGCGCTGTAGAATCATGATGGTCCTTAAGTCATTTGTTACACTGTGTGAGTACAAATTCTTAGTCTTAGAAATGTGTGCCTGATGCTTCCTTTCCTCTCTGTTTCGAAATGTGTAAACTCATTGTGTTATTCAACATTTTTTTGCTTTGTTAAAGTTATAGCTTGGGTTGAAGTTGGACCGAGTAATTCAGGTATGCTATTCTTTTGCATATTTGCATATAAACTTGAATTATTGTGTAATATACAAACTTTTCAAGTGGTTGTTCAAAGTGTTTAGAGATTTTTGGTTAAAAATAATAAAAATCTTGAATGGTGTCATCAAATTTCAAGCTCATTTAAAAACTAAAATTGAAGACCTCAGAAACACACTAATTGGAAATACAACACAGGAAACACTTCTACTCAATTGCAAGATCAATGCTTTTTTACTAAAAAATAATCAATACAAATTTGTCTTGTTCGATAGCAAAATGTTCCCCCTTATCTTTACAGTTTGTTTGAATCTTTAATAATCAAAAGAGGAATTTACCAGTTGAACATGGGACATTGATTTTTTTCATAGAAAATACATGGAAATTAACAAACTGAACACATAAAACAGATTATTATATTATTTTTATCATCATAGCTTTTAAAATTAAACTATATATTTTATATAGTTATAGATTTTATATTTATATTTGAAGTCATAAAGTCAAGTCATTTTTGCTACTGAACCAAAAAATAAATCTTTCATATTTTGAATTGAAAATGGCATTGAACTTGCTCAAAACCATTAGGAATTTAAGGTAGTAGTTACAGGTACAGATGTTTTTGAATGTTTAAATAAATGAATTCATACAAGGCTTCTACTAATTCTAATATCTGTAACTTCTGTTTTTCTATGAATTTATTAAGGTGTATTTAATCTTCATGTCTCAATAATTTGGAATCATAAGATTTGACATAAAACGTTGCTCAAATTAATAAAAATCAGTAATGTATTACGGTCTATGAGAGTATTTAAAGAAAGTCTTGATGAGTTGCTAGGAAAACTAATCTTGCTAATGCATACAGAACTGCATATAAATTACATAGACTTCATTCTGCAAGATGATTCATGAGAACTTCTCCTTTGTCTTACACACAGATCTGCTTGTACATCCTCTTCTTGAAGTGAAGCCACAGCACATTAACGTAGAGGAGTTTATCCAGATTATCTGCAAACATGAAAGAGGAACATCATGTCAGTTCTATACTGACCAGACCCCAGCCCATTTCCAGTCTACACCAGGTAAAACTGGTGTCTGTCAGCTCTCTGTGTCTGGGATAGAGCTACTGCAAGGAGAGGCTCATCAGAAGAAAACCGAGGTGAATCTCAGCTGTTCTGTTAAACTGAACACGGGAAACCAAACAGTTATCTCTCAGCGCAGCACAACAAAAACAATTGAGGTTATTGGTGAGTCTTTTTCTTTATATAAACCTGTACTTGTAGATTTGTTAATTCTCTACTATTATTATACTTGGTATAATGAAGGCTTTTGCTTCTTCCAATGATGCAACACTATGAATGCTTGTTTTCAAAAGATTGTTCATGTTTCTGACTGTAGTTTTTGATTAATAGGCTCTGAACACAATGCATCATAGCCCTTCTCTTACACATTAACATCTTTACATTTGGTAAGAATGACAAATATAAACATACTGTAAAATTGAGAAATTTACTGAGCATAATTGCATGTTGAGTAGAATTTATTTTTTAATATTTTCTGGGATCATTCTTAAATTGACTTACTTTGCCACTTCATGCTTGAATGGGACTCTGTGATTGCTTATGAGTGATATTGTCCCTTTTTTACTAACAGTCAACTTTGGAGGAGTTCATATCCAGGCCAGTAAACCTTTCAGCAAAGAAGAGGATCTCAAATTACGCTGTGAAGCAGCAAAAGGAACACGTTGCCATTTCTACATTGATCGGAGCAAACTCCCTTTCAGATCAGTGCCTTACAGACAGGAATACAATCTTTGTCACCTCTCTGTGTCTGGGAGGGAGCTGCTGGTAGAGAGCGGTGGTGTGACCATCGCTCAGGTCTTTCTGAGCTGCGCTATTGAGCTGGAAATAGAGGGATATACTGTTACCTCCCAGCGCAGTGAGCTCATCACAGTTGAGGTGGAGGGTAAGAAACAGTTTTATATCATCAGTTTCAATGTATTTATGTATGTGTATTTTGTACTGCATATGACTAAATGTACAGTAAAGGCTTTGTAAAGCATTCACTCCCTGACGATGATGTCCTGTTTTGTCAAATAAATAATGTATGTATATTTAAGAGAATGTTTTTTAATCATACTTGAATTCTCAGACTGAATTATTGTATGGAAGATCCTAAATGGCAGCAAAACTGCAAAGGAAATATTAAAAAAATATATTATTGCATATGTATTCACTCCACTGAACCAATACTTGGTGGAAGAACGTTTAGGAACAATTATAACTGCATCTTTTTTCAGTATTTCTTTATGAACTATTGCACATTGGGATGGTGTAATTTTCTAATGGAATCAAATCAAGACTGGGCAGCTTAAGGACATCCAGTTTCTTTTGTTTTATGTCGCTCTAGAGTAGATTTGGTCTGGTGCTTTGAGTTATATTCCAGCTGAAAGGTGAATTCTCATCCCATTTGTCTTCTAAAATTTGTCTGTACATTGCTCCATGAGTTTTTCCCTGAATCATCCCTCAATATAATGCTACACCGCTATGCTTGACAGTAGAGATATTGTTGACTGGGTATTGTGCTGTGTTGGGTTTGCTCCAGATGTAACACTTCGGATTTTGGCCAAAATGTTCCAATTTTGACTTGGCTGACTTTTCCAAGGCACTGTATTGTATCATTATTCCTGTATATTTTTAGGTTTATTTTCCTGAAGCTTCAGTAAATAAAAGTGTGTATTGTTAAGAATGTTTTCTACTGAACATTAATTGAATGACTTTTGAACTAAATTTTAAAATTTGTTAGAACAAGTTTGAAATATGCTTTACCACTTTGGCACTCCTTTCCTATAGGTTTGGAGTACAGTGATTTAGCTGCAGCTGTACCCATCACCACTTGTGAGTAATGCTGTCTCAATAAGTACATGTACTGTATCTACAGTATCTGTATGTAGCACAAAGATGTTCAGTAGTGCATTTCAGTGTGAGCTACCATCTTGCCTTTGAAAAGATGTCATTATACAATATCAATGTATTGATAGACATACTGTATGTAAGAGCTTTTGAAAGCTGAAAGATAGGTCTTTGCTGGTTTGAATTAGTTTCCAGTAAGATAGTCTCTTCAGTACTACATCCACTTGAGCACTGTGCATAATAAATGTTGGCTGTGTACTTCTGTGTTGAATAGTACATACTTGCTACATTCTGCTGGAATAGTTTTCTCAAGAAGTGTTAATTTTTTGTAACATGATGGATAGATGGAGAGGAATTAGAGTTTAAGAATTTAAATCTGCAGGTCATCTTATGTTAATGTTATCAATGTTATTTTATTTGTTTTGGGTTGTGGCATTGGTTGGTCTCCCAACCAATATCGATTTTATTTGACCAGAGGTGGGTCTTGTTACTGTAAAAATAATGTATTCTTTGTAATCTATTTATAGAAATATTACACTATATTCCTCGTAGTATTTCTTCCTAATTATGGAGCACATTTGTAACTATTGCCATAGTATGGTAACATATGGCTGGGTGATCAAACAATATTTGATTGTATTAAGTTTATCTTGGCAGATTTCCTAAAACATAAAGCTGCCAAGCAATTATTTTACTGTGGAATAAGAGAGTAGAATTATAAATAGTTTTGTACAGATATCACATTTTCATAGTTACACATGAACAGTTTCATACTGTAGTTATACATAATTTGGATGCTTTTGAATTACAGATGTTCAGAACAGCACTGCATCAAATTTCACCACCATTGGACTTGGTGAGTACAGAGCTGGAAAATTAGCTTTGAAGCATTTGGTCAACTGAGACTTGGTGGCTTGTGCAAGTTCTTAAAGTACAGCTGTTAAGGTGAATCACCAAAAACGTTGTGTCAGAACACTGCACACCAGGGATGTGCGGGTCGGCTTTTTTTCTACCTGCATCCACCTGCGGTTGTGAGAAACTAACCCACACCCGCCCGACACGATCTAAAATCTTTTTTTCTGAACCCGAGCCCGCCTGACTCGTTGGTGTGATTCAACCCGCACGTCTCTACTGCACACACAGCACCCACAGCCATATAAAAATCACGATGTGCTACATTTAATGTACTAAAGAATCATTTTAATTTAAAAATTATTTGTTTTTAACAACCCATGTAAATATTTTAGAGAGCTTTTTATCTAAACATTTTTTTTCTTTGTTTAGTTTCAGTACTCACACCAAATGTGACTCAAGCAGAAGGTAAGATGCCATTTCTACATAAGGTGTCGTTAAGTACTGTGGCTTAAAAGAAAAAGAAGATCCCCATCATTTTGTTTCACAGTATTTTGTTATGCATGTACCATATACAGATGCAGCCATTCAAAATGGGTGGGGTATTTCGCGGTAACCCCGGTGGGCGTCGCATCAAAACGCAGTATCACGCAGTATCACGCGGTGTATCGCGTCATTTGACGTCATGCCGGAAAGTATCCGGAATCACCTTGTAAAACCGCCAGGAGGAGCCAATAAAGCTTAACCTCTCATGTACAGCATTTGAGCTTTTAAATTTAAACTGTGTATTACAGCATGTTAATCATCAGTCATTAAAAAGTTGGTATATTTTATGAAAGCAAGATTTCTCAGTTGGACAAAAGTACACAACCTACCTTTATCAGAAATATTTATGCATCAAAGCCTTTACCGAAGATATTACTAATAGTATTAATAATGAATGACTTTGGACAAGCTGTAAACTCAAAGTATTACGCTGGTCCACATTCTTACTAACCGTCATTTTAAACAAAATTACTTTTAGTTTTTTCTTTGACAAACACCACAGCATTTCGTGGATCTAACTAACGAGGACAGGACATTAGCTAGCCAATACGATAAAGGAATGACTTTTTTTGCTAATTTCTTTAGCACATTTGTACAAGCACTTGGAATCTGTCCAAGCCCTACTTTGTCAGGCATTTTCGTTTACTGCAACGGACATAAAAACTCCCTTGCTTTTAACAGAGCGTTTCATAATTTCTAACTACGAAAATTACGAAAATCCAGGCTTTTTTATCAACGCTTTCTTTTCCGTATACCAGATATTATGGAATCACTTCAGAAGGGTGTCAGCCAGTCAGATTCCAGGAATCGGTACTTTAAAGAAAAAATACACACCGGTATTCCATTTCTCCCTAAACATTTTAAGCATCGAAGTCTTTAACTAACACGTGAAATAGCGTGTAAAAAAGTGGTAGTTTTAAGCTTTTCTCCTAATATAATATGGAATCGCGTATCTAAAGAAATTAATAACGATATGATTATATTTGTGTACTGTGACAGGGCTGTGTAGGGCTGTTTCGCCTCACAATCAGACAAATGCAACATAAATTGGGCTGTGTAGTCTTCTAAGTATCTTAATAAACTTTCAGCATAGCTTTCTCCCCGTTTAGATTTATTTTTCTTGGGATCTTGGGATCCAACGTGGAAAGATTAGATTGTAATCGTTTTTATTTTTTAAATACATTTTAGAAAAGTGTAATCTATACTAAAAAGCTGTACACCACCTGCTATAAAGATACATATTGTAATACTTTAGCAAAGTAATGTACCATAAAAGTATTGTGAGACATATTTGGGTTAACATGTTCAGTGTTCAGTGTGTGGTAATTTGCTTGGTGCGAGTGAAGTTTTATTTAAAATCTGACCCAGGGAAAAGTATGGTGTGGACGGCTGAGGAGAGAATGCAGGCTCGCGCTGTGTCCGTTATTCTTTTTGTCTTTTTGAGCCAGTGAAAGCTCTGTTGTCCTTCACATGAGTGCCTGAATCATTGTACCGAACCCAGGGTTTTACAGTATTTTTTCTTTAAAATACCAATAACAGCAACAGTTTACATAATATGTTGATGTTCCAAAATTAATATTGTTTATGACCTTTATGACCTTCGTTATGCTCTTCGTTAATGTCTAAGCCGGAACACATCATTATATCTCATTTTGTATTTCTTTTAAAAAAAATAATAAAAATCATTTGCCCAGCCTAACAGTATTGTTGTTATTGTTTTTATCCTGTAAAACGCTTTGAGGAGCCACCTTTAAAGGTGCCATATACAATAAAGTTCATTATTATTACTATTGTTAATTTGCTGGACAGAGAGGTGAACATTATTACGCAGAAGACAAAGATAGCGATTTACGTTGCATTGTGCATTGTGCTGCTGTAATAGTTTTAAATAATTAAAAGTCTGAACAGTATCAGCTTTATTTATGGGTTTTAAATAAAGGCGATTTAAACGCGATTTAAATCAATATAAATGTTTATATTGTAACGCATAGGTGACTATTCATTGTTATTAAAATGACTTAAATTCGATCATGTTGTGATATTTAGAAATATAAATTTGTTTGGTGCGAGTGAAGTTTTATTTAATCTCTGACCCAGGGAAACGTTTTATTTTTTCAAAGAAATGTTTGTTAAAAGAAAAGTCATGGCTTCGGCTAGATTCAAACATGCAACGTGTGATATAGGAGTCAGGAACCTAACCCACAGCGCCACCAGCAAGGTCATATGAGGAGTGTTGAAAAAGCCCTACAAACATTATCAACAGACATCGTACAGCGTGTACTATTCTTGTGTTGCGGTACATGAATATAATTATATCGTTATTAATTTCTTTAGATACGCAATTCCATATTATATTCCCTTTTAATCAAATTCTAAAAGTATGGTTGTTGACTCCGGTATCACGTTAGTTAAAGACTTCGATGCTTAAAATGTTTAGGGAGAAATGGAATACTGGTGTGTATTTTTTCTTTAAAGTACCGAGACCAGCCATATACTGTATGTTTATGTTCCAAAATTAATATCGTTTATGGCCTTCACACGCGTTACAGTATGCTCCTATTCTTTTTATGCTCAGCTACTAAGATTTCCCTTCAGTGGTAAAATTCCATATAAATATTCAATACTAAAATGGGCACAGGAAAGACATTTAAATCTTTCTACGACCGACCAACGCACCACGAGTGCCCGTTGATCAACCAATCACATACCGCAGTATTTTGCGTCATGATGCGCGAGGCCGTAGCCAATTACCCGCGGTACGTGTCTGTGCCGCGTACTTTGAGTGGCTGCATCTGTATTACAGTATGTATCTCGTGTGGAAGGGCAGATGTACTCTTCCCGATCTGTCCTCATATGGAAGCATCCCTCTCTTGATACACTGCAAGCTCTACAGCACCTGACAGCAGTGTTAGCACCACCTGAAGAAGCAATGGCATCTCTGTAAGCCTGCAGACCTGTGAAACCTTGGAACAGTTGCTGTTTTCTGAGTGCACTAAAACATTTGTGCGACTGTTACTTCAGGAATCTCAGTCACAGCGCTAACTCTAGAGACATCACGCAGGAAAGAACTTGTTTGGACTCTAAAGATCAATCCACAGATTTAGAAACTAATGAATATTTTATATTACGCTTGTTATATTATTGTCTGAAATTGCTTTGGAGAGATTACATTATTATTTATATTCTTTCCTTTTTGGCAGGACAATATCCTTATGTTTTCATCTGGGTGGCTGCTGGAGAAATTTTTTCTCTGATGGCAACAGCAGGTTTGAGTGTCCGCTATTTCAAATACAGTGAGTTGATCTTTCATGCATTAATGTAATTTCAACTATTTCTAAATATTTTAGCTAAACCTTCGTATTTTATCTGTTAAACTATGATAGGATAATTCTGGAATTTGAGATACACAGTCATGCATGTCTCATAGGTCAGTGTTAAATTATAAATTTTTAATGACTTGGAATGCATGTCAGGTTTGATCAATTTAATGAATTGGACCAGTTAGTTCTGGAATGGTCAGGTTATCCTTCACAGCTACAGCTGTTTTCAATTAATATGATATCCAAAATACTGAAGAGTAGTAGTGAACTAGAGACACTGCAAAATGGGCTAAAGGTTGGATTGACCTTGGACAGGAAACACAGTCACACCCTCACATACATATAGTTTATAAACGTCTAAGTGATTAATAAAGGTTACTGGATTTTCCAGGACCATATTTTACAGTGAGTAGTGCAGTTTTATGATGGACAAAAAAGCCAGTCATTTAATATGGCCATCTGGCAATACTATCTACCAAAATGTTTGGTAGTTTATTTTATTTTTTCTGGAACTGAAATGGAATTTTCATTGTTATTTAAAAGTAAATACTGCAGAAATAATACACTGCATGTTTTTCAAAAATGTTGCATTTATAGCATGCAGTTTCTAAAACAATGCTGAAAAGACAAAGCTGAAAGAACTTAACACATTTATAGTTTGCATGTTTCAGATTTTATATGGATGAATGTCTCAAAATATTTGTAAAGAATAAATTCTATCTGTATCTAAAAGAGTGTAAATGTGTTTTTATTCAGAGAGAGCCAATCAATACAGTGAAAGGTGAGTCAGCCTTTTATGTATATTCTAATATATTAATATATTATATAGCTAATACAAAACTATCTGGAGATCTCCAGCTATGAGCTCTACTGCAATGAAAAACTGTGCAAAGCAATGTGAGAGACCAGCTTTATGCCCCTGATAATTTTGTTAGTTTTAAATTCAAGAATTTAGACACAGCAGTAATTGAATATTAATTTTATTAATTTATCATTTTTATGTTTTGATTTTATGAGGCTGACCACCACTCACCTGAGTTTGTATCAGCATATTTAACCCTATTAGTTAACTCCTGTGTGATTGAACTGCCATTTCTGTGTAAAACAACAGTTTGATTTACTGTATGTTTATTCTTATGCTGGTTTAATTGCTAGACTTGCTAATTGAATCAATAAAATCATATCTAGTATTCTTTGAATCTGTAAGGTAAATTACTAATAATTTCATTGAATTGAATTATTGTAGCCATAGAAGCACTCTGTGATTTTATTAATCCACTTTCTAATTGTCAAAATAAAACAATCATACTATTAAATAGCTGCAACTATTGATAAGCTACACATACAGTATTTATTCCTTTACATGTAGTTTGTTTGTAACAGTATTTCAAGAGTATCACATTTAGTCAGGAATAATCAGTTAACCAAACCAAAACATTGTATCAGTATCCAAAATCATTATGCTTTATTTCAATAAAATATTTTTTCAGAAACAGTGATACATTGCTTTAGATATTCAATATATTTTACAAAGTTTATTTAAATAGAATTTAAAATATACAGTAGTCACAGGACAGAATAGAATCTCACACACTGAACAAAAGGGAAAAAATGAACACATTATTTATAGTACCCCTCCCCTGTACCACTGCAGCATTGCAGCTGCCTCCATAGTTCATTTCTCGTAAGTGAGGGGGTTAATCAAAGTGCAGAACTTTGGCCAGGACTGTCATTTCCCCAGCCAATTAGTGAATTAATGGCAAAGTACATTACGTTATTCCATTATTCTCTGGCTTGTTTTGACCAAACTACTAAAAATATTGGTGCAATTTATGTTACAATGCTAAATACAGTAAATATGCTTCAAATTACGGCATTGGAAAATATGCTTTATAATTTATTGGGCAGAAAGTTTAATGTGTTGTAAGGAATGTTTCTAGCATGATCCTACAGTATACAGTATATTTATAACATACTATTTCCAGTGAGTTGGTGACTGCCCTGTCAAACTTCTTCTTCACCATTACATCTGCAGTAGATAAGGTGGGTAGCTGTGTCAGCATGCGTAGTCTGCAAAGGAACAAGTAATGGGTTTATTCCATGCTGAAAAGATAAGAGAGAAAACGCAATGTTTCGGCTGTGAAGCCTTCTTCAGGTGTGAGAAAGACAAGGCAGACAGCAAAGATTAAATAGTACAGAAGAACAAAAGCTGGGAGAGGGGAGGAGGCAGGAGGGGCAGAGAGGCAGAGAGGTTACCCAGGAAGTGCAAAGTGGAGAGGGGTGAAGAAAGGTGTGAAGTCAAAACCTGCATGAGAATAGAGAAGATTACAAGAAAATAAATCGGTCATTGGGAGAAGGGGGATGGTGTGAACCTTGTTTCAGGATCAGTTTTGTTTCTGTTGGTTTTTCTGCTATGGGAGTTGAGAAACCCTTCTTTGAGAACAGAGGCAGAGAGATCAGTGTGATCATGGCCGTCTGAGGTAAAATAAGAAACGATGTTTTAGATTGGTAGGGAGGCACCAAAGAATGCGGTTGTGAGACAGGGAGTTCCTGGTCAAGTTGATGATCTGAGGGCTGTTTTTGGATCGGGTGAGGGCCCTATCGATAACATGGCTGGGGTATCTTCTGCTGATGAAAAAAGAATACATTTTGAGTGCTTGGTTCTGGAAATACATGTCGTCACTGCAGAGTCGACGTAGCCTGAGGAACTGTGATAAAGGGAGAAAGTTTTTGGAGTGAGTGGGATGAAAAGAGCTGTACAGGAGATAGCTGTGTGAATTTGTGGGTTTGTAATAGACCGAGGATGAGAGTTGTGAATGGTTAACAGATAAATTTGTGTCTAGAAACAGAAGGTGGAAGATATGTTAACTATATATTTGAGGGATGGGTGAGAGTGAATTGAAGCAGGAAGTGTTCTAGCTGGTCATTAGAGCATGTAGCAGCACCGACGCAGTCATACGTCCATTGTATCAGATGTATCGCTTGTAGAGCTCAGGGACAAAGCCAGTATAGGAAGCAAAGAAGCATTCTTCTACACAGCCAACAAAAATATTGGCATAGCTAGATCCCATCCAGGTGCTCATGGCGACTCCGCTAACCTGCTGATAAAAAAGGTTATTAAATGAGAAGGCCTTGAGTCTGAGAACCGATTCCGCAAGATGCACTAGAGTGTGGGTGGGGGGATCAATCTTGTCAATTTGTCTAGCATGTGCTTGAGGGCTATAAGACCATCATTGTGGGGAATTATGGTGTAGAGAGACATGATAACCATGATAAAAATGTAGCATTCTGAACCCTGAAATTGGAGATCATTGAAAAGTTGGAGGGCATGGTTAGTATTCTTGATATATGAGGGAAGCATTTCAACCAGAGGTCTCATAAGGCTATCGTGAAAAACAGAGATGAGTGTGGTCAGACAATTGCATGCTGAGACAATGGGGGATCCAGGGGTGTCGGGTTTGTGGATTTTGGGAAGGAGATAGGATTGGGATACCTGGGGATGTTCGACGATGAGACGGTTCGCCTCCTGGAGGAGCTCCTGGTTGCTGATAAGAGGAGAGAGAGTGGATACCACTTCCTTCTGGTAGTCAGTGGTAGGATCCTGTTGGAAAGGATGGTAGGCATTACATCTGCAGTGTCTGTATAGACAATACACATCCACTATGCTTTAAATTATGGTTTGTTTATACTACCTAGTTGATGTTTTATCTTTGATTGCGGACATAATTAAACTCTGATGTATTAATGATAGCTTGGGTCTAGGATCAACATCATTAATGTAGATTGCTTTGGTATTAAAGGTTATATTGCTGCAACATACTATATATGATTTTGAAAAAAATATTTAAACAGAAAAAAGACTTCTTTCACATATGGCCATTCTATAGCTAACACATACTGTACATAATAGGCAGATATTGAGAAAGTGTATATCCTGTTAATACAGTACTTACATTTTTCTCTTCTCATTCTGTAAGGATTTGCAGCTTAGAAGTTCTGAGAGTTGTCTGTAAGTTTGTGTACTTGTTTATTTCAACACTTAGTGTAAAGAACATGTATTGAGAAAGCTGAAGGATTGTAATTCAGCTATACTAGTGCTGCATGTTCTAGAGTAAAGTTCCAAGTTTTTGATTTTGTCTTTTCACAGATACAAATACTGATGAGGAATAACGGAATGACTGTTTCCAGAACATCTACTAATAAGTGCCGAGTCTACTTTATCATAAATGGTGAAATAATTCTGACACTGTAATGCTACTTGTGATGTCAAATGTAACACCTTTTAAAACAAATTTATGTACAACAGACTACTGCTTATGTAACATTTTGTACTATTTTTAAGTGGTCAAAGCCAATTAGTCATATATTCAACAGTGATTTCTGCTTGCTTTTAAAAAAGCACAGCCATGAAATGAGTTCCTTGTAATTACATACGATTACATACATCAGTTTACCTCAGAATGAATAATTGAGGATGATGAAATTCATTTGCATGTTTCATGTATATATTTCAAATAAAAAAAGCTAAAAATAAAACAAAACATTGTAGTCCAATCTGTCATGAAGCGTTGGTCAGGACACTATGCGGACGGTATAATGCGGAAGGGAGTGAACCAGACACGGGGAGGAGAAGACTAGGAACTGGGCAGGTTGACGAACAGGGGGGTGTGATGACTGCGCACTGGTGCTCGGGGGGGCATGCTCCAGGCGAACAAGTCCAAGGGGGTCCAAAGGGAAATCCAGGGTGAAGTCCAAAGGTCCTGTACCGGGTGATCCATCCAAGACAAAACAAGACAAAGTTAAAAACCCGAATGGGATCCGGTGCAGGGAGAGGGAATAGAAATGGGATGACGGGACCAGGAGCTCTGAGCCCCGGACTCAGCTGGGTCAGGACGCCGATAGGAGGTCTATGCCCTCAAGGCGCGGACGTAGGGCGACTTGGTGGTAGGCGGGCCTCCAGGTGTCTGTCTACCAATTCAGAGCCCGGAATAGTGTGAGTGTCTGGCTTATATAAGGAGGGGCTGGATAGGAGGCAGGTGCACAAAAGCAACTAAAATGTGAAAGAGCCGGCGCGCCCTTTAGAGGAGGGATTACAATCGTGACACAATCAATCTTGCTCCATGTGAGGTCAAGCTTCAGAGAATTTGAGCTAAATGAGAAGACCTCCTACATAACAATTGTATTTTAAGAGACAGCTAACACAGATTCAGAAGGGGAAAGTCCTATTTTGCTTGCTAGAAGAACAAGGAATTATTAGTAATAAGGATAATTATACTAAAGCATAAATACTATATATTTAGATTTCCAGAAAACCTTTCATATGTTGATTTTCAAAATAAAATTTGTTGGAATCAAAGATAATGTAAGCAAAAGGTTAGCAAACAGAAACAAAAACAAAAATATCTTAAAGTGTACAGCCTCTAATAGGGCAGATGTAAGCAATGGAATACCACAGTGATCTGTTTTAGGCCCACTATTCTTCCTGATCCACAGTATATCAATAATTTAGATTCTGTATTGTTGATTTTGTTTTGCCATGCCTTTTTAGAGACTCTTGGCTTTGTAGGTACTCAAATTTGTTTGCGGTTTTTAGTTCTGTGGCTATGTATCTTTGTACGGTCCTATTGTATAAGGCTCTGGGGAGACTCTGGGGAGACCTGAATCTCTGACCACTGACCCTGAACATGCTCACTTGAGGACTGGACACCCAGGTCTTCAGTGACACCTTGAGAATCCCAGGATCATTTTGCAAGCTCTATTAAAACCGTAATCTTTAGTTTACCATAGCCAGAGAACCCAGCACACCTCCTTGCTTTAATTGAGTATTTTAACTCTTTGCTCCAGGATTCCCAGGCTCTGTGAACTATACAGTAGTTTAGGTTTCATTGCCCCTTTGTTACGCCACAGCCCCGGAGGACTCGTCATTCCACCTCACATTCCAGCACAGTTCCCAATTAGCCCTTTTCCCCAGCCTATTTAATGCTGCTTCACACTCTCCCTTGTGCTCAGTATTAGGGTTGTCCTGGCTAGAGCTTCTCCCATTCTCATCCTCTTATTATAGGCCAAGCTAAAGTAAATCTACAGTGCTACTCTGCCCTCTCAGACCAGGAGTCTCTCAATCGCAATCTGCACAGACTGGATCTGGGGCTTGAGCTGGGAACCCTCCTTGATGGTGACGGAGGTCGCAATAACAGGCCGGGAGACGCCACATGTGCGGCCCAGGGTCTGCTTGGAGCACATGAAGATGTAGGGCACGTTCTTGTCCTCACACAGCAGCAGCAGGTGGAGAATGATCTCGAGGGGCTCGACGTCGGCAGCCATCATTATGAACTCCGCGATGCCGCGGTTCAGGGTTTTAGTGGCTTCATTGGCTCCCTTCCTCAGCTGCTTGTAGTTGGCCACCTGCTGCACCAGGCCCAGGATGGTTTTAGTCAGTGTGGCATCAGCCAAGGGGTAGGCCTTGGGGTTCACTTCCGGGTCAATCATCGCTACAGCAGGAGATCAGAGAAACGGGCAATGTAGATTATTCTTGTGTCCTCTCGGTGTGTGCTTCACAGAGGACCTTTCAAAAATATTTTTTTCGGAAGTAGTCCCACCAGTACTAAGCAGCCTGACAACGTCCCACCTACATTTATTCCCCCACAATGCCCTCTCCACCTCGGCTACTGGTATGTCTCTGTTTCAGTGTTCACTTGGCTACCAACCCTCTCTCTTCCCAGATATCCTTCCAGAAATCCAGGTGCCATCTGTACAAGATTTTATCTGCAACCTTCAGAAAATTTGGAAAACGGCAAAATCGGTTCTCCTTCGCACCAGTATCCGCCAAAGGACATCCGCAAATAAATGCCGCATTTTTGCATCCCAGCTCAGGCGTGGGCAACTGGTCTGGCTGTCTACTCCCAACCTTCCCCTTTGTCGCTCATCCCACAAACTTGCTCCCCACTTTATAGGTCCCTTTCGCATTCTGGCACAAATCACCCTGGTAACATATCGCTTAGCCCTCCCTCGCTCATTGAAGATTCACCCCACTTTTCATGTTTCCCTTCTCAAACCTTATCGTAGATAAGATATGGACCATTGATGGACTCCCAGCATTCACTGTAAATATGATCCTGGATTCCGTGGCAAGTTACAATACCTCATCAATTGGGAGGGCTACGGACCCGAGGAGCGCTCCTGGGTTCTTGAAAAGGACATTTTGGACCCACAACTGATTGCTGATTTTAGCCGGCATCTCTCCAATCAATCCTCTGGGGCATCGGGAGCCGCCCCTGGGGAGGGGGGTAATGTTACACCACGCCCCCAGAGGACTCGTCATTCCACCTCGCATGCCTGACCCTGGTTTGTTCTCCGTCTAGATCTCCTGGTTTTGGTTTTGGTACTTTAGCTCTTGTTCTGGTTTTGACTTTTGGCTTCCTCACGGCTTATGGCTCCACTTCTGGTTATTTGTACTTTTGCACCGGCTTGTTTCTCTATGGCTTTCGGACCTTGGACCTTTCGACTACACCTTTGGAGATTGCCTTGGTTTTCTGCATAGGGTCCTCACTACTATTTGCTAACACCCTTGGCATAATAAGACATTCTCCCTATACACCTCTGTTGCTCCTTGGTCCTACTATTATCTCATCTACACCCTGAGGTCAGAGCTTTAGTTCTTCTCAGGAAACAAATATACTGTAGAACGTTATGTACCCATCTTATCCTCTCATGCAACTCAAGGGCCTTATCACTGCCGGACCATTCTCATGAGATGGCTAACTTCCAAACTGGACCCTAAACAGTTCTACAGCTCCATTCCACAGATCAGCCTCCTGCATTTGACGTTTTATGACTCCCTACTTAAACCATACTGAATTCTTCACCCTGAATACTACAAACCCTTTCAGTGGTTTGAACGATGGATACCATAAAGTTAACTGGATTCTGTTTGGCCCAGGTGCTCTTATACCATTATAATTACCATACTGGCATCCTGACATCAAGCCATACTCAAGCTCATAGATGCTAAACCGAATCTTAAAGATGCTGACTAGTGAATGTCAGTTGCAGCAGAATTTTTTATTATTTACAAATGCAGCTCTGTTGCTTGGCTTGCATGTGCAAATGTGGGCGCAGCCTCATGCCAGAGTCTTGATCTCTGTTTTACTCCTAGAGTCTTTCTAGACTCTCTAAGTATGAGAGCTCCTGTAGCAACTACTGCTGTCCTGCTACAGTAGAAAAAGTTAAATTTGTAATGATACAAGATTAGTGAGAGTGGCAAACAGTGCCAAAGGAATTGCATTTACAGAAACGTTGGGACAAATAAAATACTTAACTACCAACTAGCAAGACAGACTTGATAGCCTCCCTACATTTGTAAGCTATTGTATATCATAGCCTTTAGTTATTACTTTAAGAAGTGACTTTGACTTACACATGTGGAAAACAATCCAGATTGTTTTTTGAGTTACTCACAGGGAAATACTGTATCACTGTCAGATACTGCTAATTATCTGACAGTGATACAGTTAAAGAACTGTCTCCGCTAATTGTAAGAAACCTCCAGCACTGTACATCCATTATTTTACTTTTTTAAAAGATTTACTCTTTTTAAATAGATCTTATTACTACTATTTTCAAATTATTTGCCCCTAAGATGTGCTTATACAAATTATTGATTCTCAAAATACAAGCAAAATCAAGTACTGACTATAGTGACAAAGTTAAGATGGAAAATTCTTTCATACTCATTTTAAGAGCTCACAAACCTTGTTTCAGTCTCTTTGTGGTTGTATTTAAAAAAATTCAAATCCACGGTAAAAATGAATGTACCCACAACCTTTTGTTTTCTGTCATTTTAAATGTGATAAGATCCAAATCATAGACAACCAATTATTATCATAGGACACCTTCTAATAAAAAAAACTACGATAGTGCTAAATTTGTCCTGTCTTTAGGAAGAATTGCCCTTCATTATAATGATTCATACAATTTCCTGCAAATATTCACTACACATTCTTTAAAATACTTCAGATACACTTAAGATATATAAACTCTTCGTGTAAACAAAACAAAAATGCAGGATTCCTCAAAATAAATAGAAGGATTGAATCATTTTCAAAAATTGCAGTAAAATGTTTCTTGAACAATTAATGGAAAAAAGCTCCAGTTATATTCATTTTTATGTAAAAGCTGACTGAATAAAGGCTGCTTCATTGTGAGAACAAAGTTGTTTTGTGTGAGTTTTTTTCATATTTCCTGTCTCTGTTACACTTGCATAGTTCCATTATGTTCATTTACAAATTGTCTGTTGCTGTAGGAGGATCTTTTTAGGCATTGTAAAATCATGATAATTCTCAAGTCATTTCTTACACTGCATGAGTACAAATTTAGTCTTAGAAATGTTTGCTTTATGCTTCCCCTTTTCTCTGTTGTAAAATTTGGAAATTGTTGTGTCGTTTAACATTTTGTTTTGTTTTGCTAAAGTTATAGCTTGGGTTGAAGTGGGACCAAGTTATTCAGGTATGTTATTAATTTGAATATTTATTAAGTTGTATTATGAACATAGTAATATAGACATTTTTACAGAGGTTGTACACAGTGATCAGATTAAAAATAATTTTGTTGAAGCTCCAAAAAACTTTTTTTAAATTAAAGACCTTACAAAGATAATAAGTAGAAATAAATGGTGAAAATGTTTCTGCTTAAATATTTTATTTAATATTATTATATGATTTTTATATATTTCCATGTAACAGTTTACATCAATGCTTTTACTAACAAAAAGTTTAACAGTGCTTTACTCCAGTGCAAAATGTGTCCCTCTTTTTTCTGTATGTCAATAAAAATCTTTAATAATGAAAATCCAGAAAGCAGTGTACTAATTTAACATGGGACATTAACTCTTGAGAATAATAGGTACTTTAAAAACCTGAACTATGAAGTGAATAGTAAAAAGATTAAGTAAAATAAATTTTGTTTACTTAAACATATATTTAACAAATACTTTGTTGTGTAATAAATGTGAAGTTAATGTGAAGCAAATTTTCATCTGAACACAAAAAATGTTTTTCAAAGCAGTCCAGCACATGAAGGCTTTAGCATGGAATTTGTACAAAATCATTGTGAATTTGAGGAACTAGGTTAGCTACATAGCTCACAAATACCTGAGCAATTATACATGACTTCATATAGCTAAATGTAATATGGATTTAAGTGTTGCTTTTATGTTTTTACATTTAATATCCACAATATTTTGTCTAAAGCTTTGCTCAAATTAATTGTGGCTAATAATGTATTATAACCTATGAGGATCTTTAAAGAAAAAAATGAGTAAACCAGTTAACTCTCAACCAACATAACAAGACATAGTTTTATAAAGTTCTCTCTACAAGATAATGAATTAGAAACCTCTGCCTTGTCTTACACACAGATCTCCTTGTACATCCTCTTCTTGAAGTGCAGTCACAACACATTAATGTAGAGGAGTTTATCCAGGTTATCTGCAAACATGAAAGAGGAACATCATGTCAGTTCTATACTGACCAGACCCCAGCCCATTTCCAGTCTACACCAGGTAAAACTGGTGTCTGTCAGCTCTCTGTGTCTGGGATAGAGCTACTGCAAGGAGAGGCTCATCAGAAGAAAACCGAGGTGAATCTCAGCTATTCTGTTAAACTGAACATGGGAAACCAAACAGCTATCTCTCAGCTCAGTGAGACAAAAACAATTGAGGTTTTTCTTCATACAGTATAAACCTGTACTTTTAGATTGATTAATTCTCTATTGTTATTAAACTTGGCATTACAATGGAGTTTGCTTCTTCCAATGATGCAACACTATGAATACTAATTGTTAAAAGATTGTTTCTAACTGACGTTTTTGATAAATAGGCTCTGAACACAATGCATCATAGCCCATCTCTTACACATTAACATCTTTACATTTTGTAAGAATGACAAATATAAACATACTGTAAAATTGAACTTTTTGTACTGATTATGTTTGCATGTCTGCTACCTCATGCTCAAATGGGACTCTGTGATCAAGATTGCTGATGAGAGTACTTTTTTTACTAACAGTTAGCTTTGAAAGAGCTCATATGGAGGCCAGTAAACATTTCAACAAAGAAGAGGATGGCAAACTACGCTGTGAAGCAGCAAAAGGAACATGTTGCCATTTCTACATTGATTAGAGCAAACTCCCTTTCAGATCAGCACCTTACAGACAGGAATACAATCTTTGTCACCTCTCTGTGTCTGGGAGGGAGCTGCTGGTAGAGAGCGGTGGTGTGACCATCGCTCAGGTCTTTCTGAGCTGCGCTATTGAGCTGGAAATAGAGGGATATACTGTTACCTCCCAGCGCAGTGAGCTCATCACAGTCGAGGTGGAGGGTAAGAGAAGGTTTAATATCACCCATCCATTTTCTATCCACTTCATCCAATTCAGGGTTGTTAGATCCGAAGTCTATACCGTCAAGCAGTGTGCACAAGGCAAGATAGATGCTGGATGGCATATCAGTACAGTACATTGCAGGGCAAACACAGACACCGACACACATTCATACCTGAGTCACTTACTCTGAAACCAGTTAACCTATCAGTATAACTGGAGGAAATACATACAAACTCCATGCAGATAGCAAGCCAGGAATTAAACTCAGGGCCCCAGCACCAATAATACGTTATTTTCTTGAAGCTTGTGTGTAGACATATATAATGTTTCTTACAGTTAATTAAGTCAGGATTCAAATATGCTTTGCTGTTTTGGAATTTTTGTTATAAACATACCATTATTTCTTTCCTAAAGGTTCGGAGGATAACAATGTTCCCACAGCAGTACCCATCACCGCTGGTGAGTAATGCTGTCTCAGTTAGTATATGTACTGCATCTACAAATATGTAGTGCATTTCAGTTTGAACTACCATCTTTAATTTGAAAAGATGTCAGCATATTACTGTAATGATAAACATACTGTACTAATAATAGACATACTGCTAGTGATTAATGTTGTCAAAATAGGTACATGTACAGTATCTGTATAAAGGGCAAAGATGCTATATCAGTGTGAATGATAATCTTACATTTCAAAAGGGCATGTTACTGAAATGTGAGGTATATGAAAATATCTACCTTTTTGTTGTCTTAAGGTAGTTTTGTGTATTTTGAGATGAAGTTACATTTAATCCCAAAAATGTATTTTTTTGGTCTATTTTAACATATTTTTTATTAGTTGGATGTTAATTTGACTTTCACTTACAACAATTCCTTACACTTAGTGCATATAGCGCTGTTCTGGATACTCCATTGAAGGTGCTTTATAGTAATTATGACTCACCTCCACCACCACTAGTGGCAGCCCCACCTGGATGATGCATTGGCAGTCAAAGTGTGCCAGTCCATCACCACACACCAGCTATCAGTGGGGAGAACAGAGTGATGAGGCCAGTTCATAGATGGGGATTATTAGGAGGCCATGAAGGTCCAATGGGAAATATTGCCAGGATGCTGGGTTAACATCCCTATTCTTTACGAGAACTGCCCTGGGATTTTTAATGACCACAGAGAGTCAGGACCTCGATTTTATGTCTCATCTGAAGGACTGTGCTTTTTACAGTATACTGTAGTGTCCCCATCACTGTACTGAGGCAGTAGGACCTACACAGACCACAGGGTGAGTGCCCCCATACTGGCCCAACTAACACCTCTTCCAACAGCAACATTAGTTTTTCCTAGGGGGTTTCCCATACAGGTACTGACCAGGCTCACCCCTGCTGAGCTTCAGTGGGTTGTCAGTTGTGAGTTGCAGGGTGATATGGCTGCTGGTTTAAGGTCTTATGTTCATGTTATTAAATTGATGAACTATTTGGTTTTATGACAGGATACACTTGAAAATCCACCAGGGGTGTAATTATTATTCAGAAGTCTTTCTCAACTTCTCATCACAGTTTCCTTTTTTTTTGGTCTAGTTAGTTAATGAAACAGCTTTCCAAAGTATGCTTCTTGAGCTGTACGGATAGTTTCTTGGAGGCCCACACACCTGGTGGTTTGCATTCAAGCCAAGCTTAATTAAAGCCTTAACTGAACTATCTGGTTGCTTAAATGGAAAATCTAGTTCTACTGAAAAGTTTGGAATGTTATTTTAATTATGAAAGACAATTGTTAAGAGAGAACCTCCAATATGTTTAAGAGCTATGTTTAAGAGAACATTAGGATACCCACAATTTCCATGAATCAAGATTATATTTGAGTAATATTGTATACTGTATATTGGGCTGTGATGGTATATATGTATTTTTGTTTTCAGGCTGCATAGTACATAGTTACTGTCCATGTAAATCAATAATTTGGGTGTTTTTGAATTTCAGATGTTCAAAACAAAACTGAATCAAATTTCACCACCACTGGTCCTGGTGAGTACAGGGCTGGAAAATTAACTCTTGAGTCATGTTGTCCTTTGAATCAGTTACTAGTTAATGTTCTTACTGTGTCAGAAAAGTAACTAATCCTCCAAAAATGTTTACTAGAACACAGACCGACACACGTGCCAAACACATGTGTTTTTGTGAACTTCATAAGCTTTATTAAATGTTATAACTTATTTATTAGTTCTACCACATCGGTGTCCTCAGTTTGCACACAAGCTAATATTGTTTAGTTGGCATTAGCTCAAACAGTAGGTTGGATTAACATTACTGTTCGTACGGCAGTTTTGACAGGAGGGTGAATTAATGTACTGTAAGAAGAGTGACAGAAAGTGACGATTGATTCCAATTATTTTATTCCTATGGAAGTTACAAATCTCCATGCTCCTACTAGCTGGTTCGCCCCTGCACAAATTGATTGTGCCTATAACAGGGTGAATTTTTCACCATAAGACCATGATGTAATTCGTTACAGGAATACATCATGGTGAACAGTTCTTAGCAGGGCAAATTGTAACTGGAATGAATGATGAGTTACTTATTATATAGACCACATACCATCAATAAATAAGGAAGAAATTAATTGTAGCTAGAAGATATCTTTGCATCCAAATAATACAGTTTGTCCACCTTTTATATTAATTTGACCAAATGAAAGCTGTGCACTTTGCTTTTTATTTTTTCAACATGAATTACTACAACTTACAGTATGTATGTTATCTGCTTATGAATGTGTGTATTATGAAGTTTTTCGTGTAACAGGTTACTCCCCTTTCTTCAGAGAACCTTCCTATGAAGCTCATCTGGGTGACTGCTGGTGGACTGCTGTTTTTAATGGCAACGGTGGCTCCAACCTTCATCTACTTTGTCAAGTTCAAACACAGTGCGTTTCCCTCTTTTACTTAAACACATCTCCAGGATTGCTTTCACTAGGGAATTCTGGGCTCAGTGTGTGACTGAAGAAGAACTATAGTTTGTTATTAAATAGTTTAGTGTCTCTGGGACAAGGAAGACTTGAATTTTATTGAATTTTCCATTCAACAACAACAATATCAATAATAATAATAGTACATTTACTGTGAAAAGGTGGACCTTTTAGTATTTTCATTAATTAATATGACTAAAAATATTACCCTGTATTGTTTAGTATGTCAAATTTTTATATTGAGTTTGTTTTTCAGAGAATAAGAAACAGGAAAGTGAAAGGTGAGTCAGCTCATTTTATTCTCTGTGCTACCTTTACTGTTCTTTGGCAGTTGCATCACCTGATTTATTAGACAGCTGTAATCCTGACATTTCTTTCTGTCTTCTTTCTGTCAAAATACAGTTGCTGGCTTCTTTTTTTGTAGAGATGTATTCATGTTTCTAGAAATATCTCTGTGGTGAATCTTCATTTTCTGTAAAATAAAGAACAGTAAGCAGCTTTCATCTTTTCTGAGGAGTAGGTCCACTAAAGCTTTACTTTAGTAAATCAGGTCTTTTGTTTTTTTTTTTAAATGGCCATTTTAAGTTCTTTTCTATCAATTACCATCCTCAATTTACTCTTGTTTCACAAGGGACTGTTGTCTGTTATACTGTAATGAGCATATTAATATAAAACCAGTGAATGGCCTTCACTAATAGAATCTAAAATGAAATCTCTACCCCTCCTGCCCTGCAAGATTCTCACAAAACCTTTTCTTAGCACTTAACAAGATTGTAGGAGAGCTTCCACTAACAGTAGCTGTTTCTAGTCTCTTAATTCGGTATTTGCTTGATCTAAAAATAATCAGATCGATCTTGTTGTACAACTTTTTAAACCTCCCCAGTCTTACAATGATATACTATACTTGTAACACATGTGAACTGTACTGTAAATCCTAATTTGTCAATTCTCCTGTTCTGAAGGGTTCTGGAAGAACATGGAAGCAACAGTCCCAACTCTATTGTTTGTAAGTGCTTATACTGTGTATTGAGAAACCTATAAACTATTGGGTCACCATAACTACCTTAATTTTTTTTCTTCCTTTTCAACAGATGCCAGCGTCAGTAAAGAACAAAACCACACTACAATGGTAAAAAAACAGTGTTTAACTGATATTCAAAATACATTGTTTCAGCTTTAGGTGACAAAGAAGTGTCTTTTAGATTTTAGATAGACACAAGAGTAAACACTTCTAAGTTCAAAGCCTGAGAAGATGCTTGCTGAGGTCTGGGGTTCCATTGAAAAACAATTGTAATGCTTACTTTAGTATACCTAGGTGAGTTTTGGGTTAATGATTGTCCAGGAGCAGTACAGAAACACACAATACAAGATCACATTAAGAGAAAAAAATGGGAAAGGAAGGACAAGAAGAAAGGAAGAAAGAAGACAGAGAGCGTGCTAGTTTGTGTTTGTAGGGAACATGGGGAGAATAAAGAATTCATGTGCCTCTAATTATACCAACTGCTTGGGTATATTGCTGGAAATCCCTTACAATTTGGGGGTTATGAATATTTTTTTAACTTATTGACTAAACCGCTCAATCTCTGATTCTCACCAGTTTTGTAACCTCTCATTTGTAACAATATCATGTATAACAATAATGCTGTTTGCACAGCTTTAATTGTGTAAAATATTAGAATATATATTACTATATAACATAAAATATTAAATATTATAATATATAATTATATAAATATATGTCAGGTCCTATGACAATTTAGTTGCATTTTAAGATGGTTAATTTAGTATAACTACCAACAGTATTAGTGAGAGAACTGTAATCTCTGACTTTTTTTTCTCTTTTCTTATCTCCTTAGAAGCCGAAGGGTTCAGGCACTGATGTATGCTATGCCGCTGTGAAACAAACAGAGAAAATCTGAATATGCTACTGAATAGGCACTGAGAGAAAGCAATGGAAAGATAACACAGCAGTTCTTCCTGTCTTCAGTCAGAGAATAACAAATACTGAAAAACAAAAATTAAAATTATATTTTTATTTTGAAAGTCAAGTTTTATTCTGTTCTATTTTTTGTGCTGTCTCATATTCTAAACATTTACTTGTAAAACAGATATGAGTTTTTGTGGTTTCTTTCTCTGGTTGGTCTTTTTATTCTTAAAACATTACATTAAGAATTCTCCAGGTTATGTAGTTTCTTCAGAAATAGTTGAACAAATAAACAACTGGATACTTTGATGTTGATTCTTTCTTACATAAAATGTAATAAAATGTCTTACATACAATCTATAGCCTACAAGTGTATTAAATTACATGGGTCTCCATGCTATGACTGTTCATTGTATGGAGTGCTGATAGGTTTTTTTTAATTAAGCAGTTAAATATTCCAAGGTCTATGCAATTCAGTAGTTAGTATTGTGTTGCTGGAGTGACTCCTCTAAACACATTTCTGACTTACTTTAATGGAATAGTCAGACAAGGAACAAGTAAAAGGTTTATTCCATGCTGAAAAGGAGAAAAAGAAAACACAACGTTTTGGCTGTGGAGCCTTCTTTGGGTATAAGGGTGTAATAGTAAGACAATAGCAGCTCCAGCTATCTTTCACACTTCACAACCTCCACATAACAAACACACATGTATTGTACATAACTGGTCAGAATGGAATTCACAGCAAAAAAGCTTCAGAGATCAGCACAGAAAAGCGACAAACCAAAACCATTTATTTTCACATTGTGGTTTACATGTTTTATTTATATTAATATGACTACTCTTGCACTTACTCTACAGGTACTGTACTAGGAGAGCACAAGGAGACCACAATCTTTACATGACTTGAGCGTACTCCAATTTGTTCCTGTGTGTCAGTTATTTCTCATGCCAGTACAACTTCCCTGAATAGCCATATGTTGATATATATTCAGTACCACGTATTTTCAATATGATTTGTTTTGTACTATTTTTATTGTAACTTGCTATTAATTGTTTTTATTTCAAGTTTTGATTGTTTTGCGGAAATTATAGCTGAGGATAAAGTGAAAAAAATTAAGCTATTTACAGTATTTCTTTACTGGTACTCTTATTCTAGACAGAACTGGCTATGTAGACTCATATGCAAAAGATTAGTAAGAATTTTCTAGGCCTCATAGCATCCAGCTGTCTCCATACACAGATCACTGCAGAATTAAGCTTGATTGTTAAGTTTAAGATGAGTTTATCCATGATAACAAAGTCTTGCAGATAAAATATTTCATTTTGATAGCTTTTTTAAGGGTGGGGAAGCCAGCACACATGCACAGATGCAATAAAAGTTTCAACATATCTCTTGAATATATACTGATGCAGCCATTCAAAACGGGTGGGGTATTTCGCAGTATGCCCCGGTGGGCGTGTCGCATCAAAACACAGTTTCACACAGTATCACGCGGTGTATCGCGTCATCTGACGTCATACCGGAAAGTATCCCGAATCACCTTGTAAAACCGCCAGGAGGAGCCAATAAAGCTTAACCTCTCATGTACAGCATTTGAGCTTTTAAATTTAAACTGTGTATTGCAGCACGTTAATCATCAGTCATTAAAAAGTTGGTATATTTTATGAAAACAAGATTGCTCAGTTGGGCAAAAGTACACAACCTACCTTTATCATAAATATTTTAATTATGCAGAAATATTTTATGCATCAAAGCCTTTACCAAAGATATTACTTATATTATTAATAATGAATGACCTTGGACAAGCTGTAAACTCAAAGTATTACGCTGGTCCACATTATTTGTAACTGTCATTTTAAATGAAAAGACTTTATTTTTTCATCAACAAAAAGTAACAACACAGCATTTCGTTGATCTAACTAACAAGGACGGGACATTAGCTAGCCAATATGATAAAGGAATAAATTACTTTTTTTGTTTATTTCTTTAGCACATTTATTTGAACATTTCCATCGATTGTACAAGCACTGAAAAACTGTCCAATCCCTAGTTCGTCGAGCATTTTCTTTTAGTATAACAGACATAAAAACTCCCTTGCTTTTAACAGAGCGTTTCATAATTTCTAACAACGAAAATTATTTAAACTGCGACACTTATCATTCAACCAGAGCTCAAAATATCACAAGGATCCTCAAGAGCACAACAAAGACTGTTTTAAAAGATACTTGTACCAGAGACATGAGAATCCAAACTTTTTTATCTACGTCTTTAAAATTTATCACACAGTAACAAGTCAAATTTCAGGGGCGTCCGTATACCAGAGATTATGGTACCGCTTCAGAAGGGTGTCAGCCAGTCAGATTCCAGGACCGGAATTATCTGTTTTATAATCGAGAATATGTAAGCACGTATCTAAAGAAATTAATCATGATATTAATTTAAGGATCTAAATTTCTAAATCTATGTATCTATATAGCTGGTAGTATTACTGTATTTCACTTTCTTTGTAAACACGTTTTGTTAACACCCGAATCGCATGTGGATTCTGTTTTTTGGTCTGTTATGGTCTGTAGCTCAAATCCTGCTTAACTAAAAATCAGACGCGAGAAGAGTATTATTGGACAATGTTGTGAGGCTCTGGCGGAATTTTTCTGTAAACTGAAGAGTTATAGAGGAGACAGGTTGTGTATCGCTTCTTTTGACACTTGTAAAAAAACATTCCAATGTTAATGCGACACGGAAGATAATGTGGTGTATTGGTCGTTAGTGAAAAGATTTAATCATTTAATCTCTTTACTGTGCACATTTTAATCTGCTTAGTATTGAATATTTATATGTAATTTTACCACTAAAGGGAAATTTTAGTAGCTAAGCATAAAATGCAGAGGAGCATAACGAAGGTCATAAAGGTCATAAACGATATTAATTTAGGAACATAAACATATTATGTAAACTGTATGTTGCTGTTATTGGTATTTTAAAGAAAAAATACACACCAATACTCAATTTCTCCTAAAGTATATTGACATTTTTTATATTTCAAAATAACACATGTTCATACTGTATGTACAGTACACAGCGGTACCGCAGGTTGAACTGTAGGGCGCAAATCCACCCGAACCCAAAAGCCCAACATATTAATGTGCATTCGCCTGACGCTGCGTGGTTTTCATCACTCTCTGCGGGAGTGCTGGCTGAGGAGCCACCTTTAAAGGCGCTATATAAAATAAAGTTTTATTGATCATATTTTTCCTCCCAGAACTTGTAAATTGTTGTTGTTATTGTTGTTGTTATCCTGTAAAGCGCTTTGAGAAGCATACTGTCCAGCTTGTCAGGTACATTCTCTTGTAAAATAATAAGTAGAGCTTTGGGCTTATTAGTGCTCCACTTACAGCAACCCAATGTAAATACATTTTGTCTCCAAATCCACCACCACTTGTATGAATCATAGCCCTGCCAAATGATGCAAATTCCGCTGCAATGGTTGTGTGCAGGAATTTTTCAGTATGGCATCTCCATGTTCAAGTAAACACTGCTCTCTGTGCAAATGCATTTAAAAAAAGTTTTTTTTTAAAAAAAAGCCACCTTTAAAGGCGCTATATAAAATAAAGTTTATTATTATTATTAATATTGATGATATTCTTCCTCCCAGGACTTGTAAAATTGTTGTTGTTATTGTTGTTATCCTGTAAAGTGCTTTGAGAAGCATACTGTCCAGCATATTGTATTTCATTGCACTTTGACAGATCGTCTTATAATCACTTGTTGTTAGAATACCCCCCAAGAGGATATTCCCCCCAAGAGGATATAGAGGATATCCCCCAAGAGGTATCCAGGTAACAGTGAAACGAGCGTACAGTCTGGGGAGATCGCCTGTTTTCCATGTAAATAGTTCCCTGGTTCCGCACCCCTTGGTGTCTCTCTCTCTCTCTCTCTCTCTGTCTCTCTTGGGCCCGCGCTCTTGGCGGGCTTGTCTAATGTTTCTCTCTCGTCTGTGCGCGGGAGTGCTGCTGGCGGGTGGTGACGTAGAAGAAATAAAGCGCAGTTTTTAACTCCACAGGGTTGAGTCTCTGTGTTTGTCCTCAACGAACCCAAATTCATTACATTGCTGTCAGAAGCGGGAGGATGGACAGTGAACGGCCGATGATGTCGGACTCAGAGAAGCGCCGGTTCCCCCAGCAGCCGAGTGACCCCCTAAAGCGCCTTTTGGGGGCGAGCAGCAGCCTCCAGGGGCCGGGACAACCCCTCAGCACCGCCAGTGGCCACAGCCCTTATCAGGGCTACCCCACGGTGACCTATTTAGCAGAAGGGGGGCCCTTTCCCGGGTCGCCTCAGGCCATGTAGCAGGAAAGAGACGCCAGACCAGCGGGGTCCAGCCCGCCACCCCTGCTCCAGCCTGCGCCGGTGAGACCGAGCCGTTATAATGGGGAGATCCCATGGCAAATGTTTGAGGCCCAGTACCAGATGGCGGCCTAGGCAAACAGCTGGTCTCAGGTGGAGATGGTGGGCCACCTCGCCGCCGTCCTGGAGGGGAAGGCCTGCCAGGCGTTGCTGGATGTACCCGGGGACCAGCGGTACAACTACACGGCGTTGGCGTCGGCCTTCCGGAGGCGTTTTGGCAGGAGAGGGGAGGCGCCGGGACTGCTCCGGGCAAGGTTGGCCCAACGCTGGTGCCTAGCGGGAGAGCCACTGGGTCCAGTCGCCGCAGACTTGGCCTACTTAGCCCGCCAGGGTTACCCTACTCTCCCGGAGGAGGCCCACCAGGAGATAGCACTCCAGGCGTTCCTCTGGGCCCTGGTGCCGGCTGAGGTGCAGTGCCACGTGATGCTGGCCGCGCCGATCCTCTTGGAACAGGCCCTGGCTCTGGCTGAGCAGGCTGATGCCGTATTCAAAGAGACTGGTGGGCACCAACGGAGGGGCGCACGGGGAATCAGATGGGGAGGAGGAGACGGCCAGTGCGGCGATGCTGGGGGAGCGACAACGGCTGGTCATCTTCCACCGCTGTGGGGAGAGGGGGCACATCGCCCGGGAGTGCCAGGCGCTGGATCCCCGGGGACTCCGGAGGCCGTTCAGGCCGCCCTTGAGCGACACTACCCCTACTCCGGAAAGCCAGAAGGAGCGCTTCACCCCGCCTGCTATAGGAAGGGTTGGCCACAGCCGGGGCTTATTTCTTCCCTGCCTTATCGAGGGCAGACCCTGCCAGGCCCTCGTCGACACCGGTTCAACCATCACCCTGCTGCGGCCTGGTGTCCTGCCGGGCACCGAGTCAGCCAGACCCCCAGGGCACTCACTGTGCACTTTGGGGCTGCGAGGGTGAAACACCCCTTCTACCTTGCCCCAGTCCGCGAAGACTGTATCCTGGGGTTGGACTGGTTGCAGCAAGTGGGTGGTTGCCTTGACCTGGACATGAGGGACAGGGTGCTGTGCCGGGGGCGCAGACGAATACACACCAGTATTCCATTTCTCCCTAAACATTTTAAGCATCGAAGTCTTTAACTAACATGTGAAATAACGTGTGTATTAAAAGTGGTAGTTTTAAGCTTTTCTGTGAATACGCTCGATACCGGAGTCAACAAGCATACTTTAAGAATTTGATTAATAGGGAATATAATGTGGAATCGCATATCTAAAGAAATTAAGAATTATATAATTATATTCATGTACTGCAACACAAGAATAGTATATGCTGTTTCACCACACTTCATGTGAGTGTTCTGGTAGCATGGTGGTTTAGGTGCTGAATTAGTAACCCCCCAGGTTGGCTGTTCAAATCCAGCCAGCACCATGACTTTTTATTTTAACAAACATTTCTTTGAAAAAATAGAATAGTAATATTATGGACAATTAATTGACAATAAATATAGAAAAGCACATATTAAAATTGGGAAATTTGGTTTCAAAAGTCCTCATATCAACGATGCCTATACTGTTTTCCTCTACAGTATGCTAATCTATTGTAGTGCATTCGCCCCCCTCTTAGACTGCGCAAACGATCTTTTAGATTTTTATAGAGAAATAGAGGCTGTACAGTATGCGTTACAATATAAACATTTACTGTCAAACTTTAAATCAACAATTGATTTAAAGACGATCTGTCAAAGCACAATGAAACCTATTACTCAATTCTTATGGACTCCCGGTCCCGCCAGGGATAAAAAAAAAACATGGAATCGCGTATCTAAAGAAATAACAGTATACAGTAACTATGTTCATGCACAAACAGTAGCGTGTTACATTATTAATTTGGGTGTCTCCTCTTGCCAGAAAGCACTAAATTGCATTTTGAGTGCGGTTTTGGACTTTTTTTTAAATTACAACCCATAAATAAGCTGATACTGTTAAGACTTTTAATTATTTTAAACTATTATAGCAGCACAATGTGCTTTTTCACGAAACCTCCTAGAGTAACGAAATGTCTTGCGTTGTACAGTGCCGTCGTCTCCACTTTAAAGGTACCCCCGTGCTGGAAGAATTTTACCTCGGAACGTTTGCCCAGCGTACATAGGCACATCCCGGAATTTTGACTTCACTGTGTAATGAAGAAATATTAAAGACTACTTAGCATAGATAAAAAAGCTTGGACTCCCATGGACAGTATCTTATACACATATCTTTTTCTGTTGTCTTTGTTGATCTCTTGAGGATCCTTGTGATATTTTGAGCTCTCGTTGAATGATAAAAGTGTCGCAGTTTAAATAATTTTCGTTGTTAGAAACTATGAAACGCTCTGTTAAAAGCAAGGGAGTTTTTCTATCTGTTATAGTAAAAGAAAATGCCCGATGAACTAGGGATTGAACAGTTTTTCAGTGCTTGTACAATCGATGGAAATGTTCAAATAAATGTGCTAAAGAAATAAAAAAGTTATTCCTTTATCATATTGGCTAGCTAATGTCCCATCCTTGTTAGTTAGATCAGCGAAATGCTGTGGTGGGTGTTACTTTTTGTCGGCTGGGCAGTTTGTCCCCCCATCCCGCTGAAGACTCGACCACTTGAAAATACCTGTGAAACCGGTTTAATTCGTCACAGCCAGCACTCCCGCAGAGAGTGATGAAAAACACATGAAAGACTTTGGTGCTTAAAATGTTTAGGGAGAAATGGAGTATTGGTGTGTGACTTGCGGAGTTAAAAGCTGCCTTTATTTTATTTCTTTCCGTCAGCACCTGCCAGCGAGCTCTCCCGCGCCTCGACCAGAGAGAGACACACGATGAAAAAGCACATTGTGCTGCTGTAATACAGTTTAAATTGTATTTCACTGCACTTTGACAGATCGTCTTTAAATCGACTGTTGCTTTAAAGTTTGACAGTAACTGTTTATATTGTAACGCATACAGCCTCCATTTCTTAATAAAAATGTAAACAATCGTTTGCGCAGCCTAAGGGGGGGGGTCTGCTCTCACAATCCTCCATACACTCAAGTGAAAAATTAATAACACCAATGTAAACGTCGTATTTACAATTTGTTGATAATAAAAATGTTAAGTTCTCTAAAGCTTTGTGATAGTTTACCCAGTTTACCCATTGTTATTAAAAATGACTTGGATTCGAAGATGTTGTTATATTTAGAAATATAAAAGTCAATTAATTGTCCATTTTTATATGTATGTCTTTATTTAGTGGTTTCATTAGTGACAAAGGCTAAACTTTCTTGGAAAAATGTCTTTGCTGTCTTGCTGACAAAGTAAAAAACAATTACTTTTTGACAATGAAGAACTGTGTGTGTGTCTCTCTCTCTGCTGGTGTTTGTAATCGTTTTTATTTTTAAATACATTTTAGCAAAGTAATGTACCATAAAAGTATTGTGAGACATATTTGGGTTAACATGTTCAGTGTTCAGTGTGTGGTAATTTGGTGCAAGTGAAGTTTTATTCAATCTCTGACCCAGGGAAAAGTGTGGTGTGGATGGCTGAGGAGAGAATGCAGGCTCGCGCTGTGTCCGTTATTCTTTTTTTCTTTTTCTGGTTTGGTCGGATAGTTTTTGTTTTTGTTTTATCAATAAAGTTTGATAATCGGCCAGTGAAAGCTCTGTTGTCCTTCACATGAATGCCTGAAACATTGTACCGAACCCAGGATTTTACAGTATTTTTTCTTTAAAATACCAATAACAGCAACATACAGTTTACATAATATGTTGATGTTCCAAAATTAATATCGTTTATGACCTTTATGACCTTCGTTATGCTCTTCGTTAATGTCTAAGCCGGAACACATCATTATATCTCATTTTGTATTTATTTTAAAAAAAAAATAAAAATCATTTGCCCAGCCTAACAGTATTGTTGTTATTGTTTTTATCCTGTAAAGCGCTTTGAGGAGCCACCTTTAAAGGCGCCATATACAATAAAGTTCATTATTATTACTATTGTTAATTTGCTGGACAGAGAGGTGAACATTATTACGCAGAAGACAAAGATAGCGATTTACGTTGCATTGTGCATTGTGCTGCTGTAATAGTTTTAAATAATTAAAAGTCTGAACAGTATCAGCTTTATTTATGGGTTTTAAATAAAGGCGATTTAAACGCGATTTAAATCAATATAAATGTTTATATTGTAACGCATAGGTGACTATTCATTGTTATTAAAATGACTTAAATTCGATCATGTTGTGATATTTAGAAATATAAATTTGTTTGGTGCGAGTGAAGTTTTATTTAATCTCTGACCCAGGGAAACGTTTTATTTTTTCAAAGAAATTTTTGTTAAAAAAAAACTCATGGCTCCAGCTGGATTCGAACACCCAACGTGTGATGTGTGAGTCAGGAACCTAACCCACAGCGCCACTGGCAAGGTCACATAAGAAGTGTTGAAAAAGCCCTACAGAAACATTATCAACAAACATTGTACAGCGTGTACTATTCTTGTGTTGCGGTACATGAATATAATTATATCGTTATTAATTTCTTTAGATACGCGATTCCATATTATATTCCCTTTTAATCAAATTCTAAAAGTATGGTTGTTGACTCCGGTATCACGTTAGTTAAAGACTTCGATGCTTAAAATGTTTAGGGAGAAATGGAATACTGGTGTGTATTTTTTCTTTAAAGTACCGAGACCAGCCATATACTGTATGTTTATGTTCCAAAATTAATATAGTTTATGGCCTTCACATGCGTTACAGTATGCTCCTATTCTTTTTATGCTCAGCTACTAAGATTTCCCTTCAGTGGTAAAATTCCATATAAATATTCAATACTTAAACGGGCGCAGTAAAGACATTTAAATCTTTCTACGACCGACCAATGCACCACGAGTGCCCCTGTCGGTCAACCAATCACGTACCGCGGTATTTTGCGTCATCTTGCGTCATCTCGCGTCACGATGCGCGATGACGTAGCCAATCACCCTTGGTACGTGCCTGTGCCGCGCACTTTGAATGGCTGCATCTGTAGGTATCGATACTTGGAGGTGTGAGGAATCGCTGAGCCAGTTTTATCCAGACCAAGGGAGGAGGAGGGAGAGCTGAAGAGTGAACAGGTGATAAGGGCCCATAACACCTAGCTTGGCACTCCCACACCCCTCAAAGAACACAAGCTTCCTCCTGGAAAAATACTGGGCAAACCCAATTCTGACAGGGATTGTCAGGGATTGTATAAGGAGAGGGATAAAAACACCTGAGACAAAACAGAGGGGGCTCCCGATTCCGACTGGACCCTGGAGACAACAAAGGCAGCACAAGGGAAGCTGCAGAGTGTGAGACCACGGAGGTACTGTGCAGAGACGTCTAATACCTGAAGGCAAGGAACCATTGGTTCAGTAACTGATGACCACGGGAGACATTGGGATTGGAACAGAGGTACTGTACAGAGACTTTTAACACCTGAAGGCGAGGAACAAAGAAACCGGCCCAGCTAGCCGATTCAAACTGAGGGGAATGTAATACAGCCCGCAGAGGATTTCTATTGTTACCTGAACGGAGTCTGGAGAAATAGGACTGGGTTGTACCCCTCTTCTTCAAGTGGGTCATCAGAGACTACAGGTACTAAGAAGAAACGTCCAAGTGGCCTCTCTTCAGTACTTTACAGGAAAGACTGCTGTCCCTCCGGATTCATTATGACCCTGGGAAGGACCTTTTGTTGCTGCGAATGCTGTTTTCGTTGTGTCATTGGGTGATAGTGAATGTGAATGTAGATAGAAAATAAAAAGGGCACTTATACAATACAAATGCTTGTTGCTGGTCTGTGTGTGCATTGATGATTCTGGGAGATAAACAGAACCTGTGGCAATGTAGAGGGGCCCTAGCACCCCGTTTGTATTGCTAGGTGGTATAGTCATACATGAGGCAGGAACATTCCTCGCCCAAAGAGTTCACCTTACTGTGAAATTTGCACAGGAGAAAGGGGTACCTTTTGAGAAGTCTTGTACTGTTTGCAAAGTAGCTAATTTTGACAAACTTAAACAGCTAATTTTGCTTGTAGCTTTCATATAATTGAGCAGAAAGTCTGTATGAGACTGGCACGAGTTTGTGTTAACTTACTGCGCCCTTTTGACTTAATTTTTATCACCTTTGTCTGTCTGGGGTAATGAAGGTTGGGGCTAAAGTTATTGTCTCCCTTCCTCAATTTCCTCAATTTAACAGTTTATTTGGATTGTTTTTAAGGTGAAAGAGACATGCCTGTGTGAGAGGTCTTTGTATTGAGTGCAACTTCCTTCCTTTAGTGAATTTTGGCCTTAAAGAGATTTATGGACCTGGAGATAAACATTGGAACTCACTTATATCATCTACATTTTTAATTGCTTTTGAAGGAGTTAAATTCCTGACTTATTGAAGCAGTTTTTCCTCTGTCTCCATTATCTTGATTATAGATGTCTGTGCATGATTATAAATTAAAGAATTCTTCTAGCTTTGAGTAATACATTTAATTACTACTTAGCTAATTATTAGTGAGACATTGGGCCGGTTTGGGTCTCTTAGTGACATCTCTCTTTGCTCACCTCAACTGCAGCTAAAGAATACAGAGACTGATGTGTGTCATGCCACTATGAAATGAACTGAAGGCCCAAAGAAAGCAGTGGTTCGGTTTAATAAAAGATCTGAGCGATGTCAGTGATGCCAATGTTCTGATTCACTGAAAGTCAGTTACTCAAGGAAAGCATCAAAGGAGGACCCTGTTTTAAATCAGGGAATAAACGAAATCTAAGAGATATAGAGGAAAAACACTGAAGTGTCTTCCTCCAGGACAATATTCCTCACTCCCTATCCTGAAGAACCACGTGCACGTTTCTATTATATTCCAACAGAGTTTTCAATAACTGAATGTCTGCAGTGCTGTCATCCTGAAGTGGAGTCGTTAAATCAGATTTTCAGTAAATTAGGCAGACAGTGGCAGAGTTATGTGCAGAAAGTTAATTAAATCATGAGCAAGCTTAAAAAAATGGAAAATTATGTTTCTTCTTCTTTAGAAGGACCAAGCAATTAATATCACTCACAAATAAATAACTGGAGATTTTTATATATTTAATTTGCATTGATTAAAAATGTCTACCTAGGTCGTACTTTCAGACTGACAGTGATTATTAATGTTTCAGTGGGATGTTTAATTAGCATGTGAGCTGCAAAGGAAGAAGTGCAGATTAACAGTATACTAAAACATAAAAAGAAACTAGAAACCAGAGCCTTCTTCAGTTGTGTCATTTAGTATGGTGTTACAGATGCAGCCATTCAAAGTGAGCGGTACAGACACGTACCGCAGGTAAGATGACACGGGGTACCGCGGTGCGTGATTGGTTGACCGACAGGGGCACTCGTGGTCCGTTGGTCTGTCGTAGAAAGACTTACTGTAAACGTCTTTACTGTGCCCGTTGTAGATATTGAATTTTACCACTGAAGGGAAATCTTAGTAGCTGAGCATAAAAAGAATAGGAGCATTTATAACTTAGTTTTTAAAATTAGTCAAGCAATATGAAGCATCTCCTTTTACTTAGTGCCTGAGCATAAAAAGAATAGGAGCATACTGCAACGTGTGTGAAGTCCATAAACGATATTAATTTTGGAACTTAAACATACAGTATATGGCTGGTCTCGGTACTTTAAAGAAAACATACACACCAGTATTCCATTTCTCCCTAAACATTTTAAGCATCGAAGTCTTTAACTAACGCGATACCGGAGTCAACAAGCATACTTTTAGAATTTGATTAAAATTTGAATTAGAAATTTGAAAATTTGAATTAGAATTTGATTAAAAGGGAATATAATATGGAATCGCGTATCTAAAGAATTTAATAACGGTATGATTATATCCGTGTACTGCGACAGGGCTGTGTAGGGCTGTTTCGCTTACTGCCGACAGGCACTGTGTAAGACCCGGCGTACCAGAGCAGCGCACCGAGGGAGCGTTTGCATTTATAACTTAGTTTTTAAAATTAGTCAAGCAATATGAACTCCCGGAGTGCTGGCTGTGACGAATTAAACCGGTCTCACAGGTATTCAAAGTAGGAAGTACAGTGTTAAGTGGTAGCTGGGCTACTCCCTCAATAGAATCGCTTTAAGGAAAAGCATTTTCAGAGAGCAATCACGCTGTGTTTATGTAGAAAAAGCGATTAGGTTTATGAGCAATCTAATTACCTATTAGCTTAAAACGCTATATAAAATAAAGTTTATTTAGAGATGAATGATAGGTGACTATTCATTGTTATTAAAAAGACTTAAATTCGATCATGTCGTGATATTTAGAAATATAAATTTGTTTGGTACGAGTGAGGTTTTATTTAATCTCTGACCAAGGGAAACGTTTCATTTTTTCAAAGAAATGTTTGTTAAAAAATAAAGTCATAGTTCCATGGGTTTCAATCACAGACCATGTGACATGGGAGTCAGGAAACTAACACACAGCGCCACCGGATTTAATAACGCAATAAAAACGCTATAAAATAATGTATCTGTCCCACTCAGAATATCCTCAGATCAGTTTGCTACCAGCAATCAAACAAAAAAAATGGAAAGAATTGTCTCCTCCTGATTGGAACCTTTCTTACTGTCTTATAATTTATCAGGCTACCTTTTAATTTCCACTGAGAGAAGGAAGTCACTTGTCATGCAGCTATTTTATTCTTCATTGCACAATATGCTCTAAGTTAGCAAATGAAACATGAACACTTATTGAAATAAATCAAGAATACGATTAACATGAATGTATAAACATCCAAACTATACTTTATCACATTTAATTATTGTTTACATCTTCCGCCTGAGAACAGTCACCCGTTGCTACCCAACGCAGAAACACAGCCACTAACTAGCAAAGAGAGGACATTAGCTAGCCAATATGATAAAGAAATAAATGATTATTTTGTTTATTTCTTTTGCACATTTATTTGAACATTTCCATCGATTGTACAAGCACTTGGAAACTGTCCAATCCCTAGTTCATCAAGCATTTACCGGTCTGGCGCCGGTCTGTGTCTTCTAGGATATAATGCCAGCGAACTCTTGTTTTTATGTCCACTATAACTACGCTGGGCAAACGTTCTGAGGTCAAATTCTTCCAGCACGGGGGTACCTTTAAAGCGGAGACGACGGCACCAACATTTTTTGGCGCGCCTTCTCTTTAAAGCCCTGGCCAAATATGAAGACAATAAATAATTTCCTAAGATACGCGATTAAAAAATAAATAAATAAAAATTTGAATCTCCTGCGGAACACATTCCATAAGAATCAGCGGTTTTACAGTATATATCGCCTTTAAAGGTGGCTTCTCAAAACGCTTTACGGGATAAAAACAACCAGAACAGCAGCAACAACAATATTGTATTTCGTTGCACTTTGAAAACCAAGTAATAACTTAACTATACAGTACGTGCAAACGTTTCGTATGTTGCTGTCGTGAATGCCTGCGTACCCATAGGTATCTTATTTGCCTTGAGTCTGTCTACAGTATATCTGTCCCACTACCCCCCTCTCTCCCTCAATTCAATTCAATTCAAGGTGTTTTATTTGCATGACAGATGGGTACAAGCAGTGTTGGGTATGTATATTGTAACGCTTACTGCCGACAGGCACTGTGTAAGACCCGGCGTACCAGAGCAGCGCACCGAGGAAGCGTTTGCATTTATAACTTAGTTTTTAAAATTAGTCAAGCAATATGAACTCCCGGAGTGCTGGCTGTGACGAATTAAACCGGTCTCACAGGTATTCAAAGTAGGAAGTACAGTGTTAAGTGGTAGCTGGGCTACTCCCTCAATAGAATCGCTTAAAGGAAAAGCATTTTCAGAGAGCAATCACGCTGTGTTTATGTAGAAAAAGCAATTAGGTTTATGAGCAATCTAATTACCTATTCGCTTAAAACGCTATATAAAATAAAGTTTATTTAGAGATGAATGATCAGTGTCGCAGTTTAAATAATGGGAGTCAGGAAACTAACACACAGCGCCACCGGATTTAATAACGCAATAAAAACGCTATAAAATAATGTGACTAGGCACAGAAAAAGTTTACAGCACAGTACAATAATAAATGCTGACCATGACTTTAGAAGCATAAATTACCTTACACTCAATTTAAACACAAGCTGTCTTTCTGTATGAACCTCTAAGCTGGTTCATACAGAAAATGTAGAAATGCATTAGCCTGATTATGATTAAAAAACACATAATTAAACACGCGTTTGCGATTTAAATCAGAACACGATTTAAATCAATATAAATGTTTATATTGTAACGCATACTGTCCAGCCTCCATTTCTCTATAAAAATTTACTCTGTTGCACACACACACACAATAGAAGCAGGAACCGCTGTCAGAAGGGAAGATATGTTCAAAATATCGCAAATATCGATCATGTTGCGATATTTTGAAATATAAAAGTCAATTGATTGTCCATAATATCGCTTACCTATTTTTTCGAAGAAATGTTTGTTAAAAGAGAAGTCCAGCACTACACAGCCCTGTCGCAGCACACGAATACCGTTATTAAATTCTTTAGATACGCGATTCCATATTATATTAGCAGAAAAGCTTAAAACTACCACTTTTTCACACGCTATTTCACATGCTAGTTAAATACTTCAATGCTTAAAGTCGTTAGGGAGAAATGGAATACCGGTGTGCATTTTTCCTTTAAAGTGCCGATTCCTGGAATCTAACTGGCTGACACCCCTCTGAAGTGGTTCCATAAAATCTGGTATACGGAAAAGAAAGCGTTGATAAATACAAGTGTCTTTTAATACACTCTTTGCTGTGCTCTTGAGGATCCTTGTGATATTTTAAGCTCTAGTTGAATGATAGGTGTCGCATTTTAAATCATTTTCGTAGTTAGAAATTATGAAACGCCCTGTTAAAAGCAAAGAAGTTTTTATGCCCGTTGAAGTAAAACAAAATGCCTGACAAAGTATGGCTTGGACAGATTCCAAGTGCTTGTACAAATGTGCTAAAGAAATTATACTTTGAGTATACAGCTTGTCCAAAGTCATCCATTATTAATACTATTAGTAATATCTTCAGTAAAGGCTTTGATGCATAAATATTTCTGATAAAGGTAGGTTGTGTACTTTTGTCCAACTGAGCAATCTTGCTTTCATAAAATATACCAACATTTTAATGACTGATGATTAACATGCTGTAATACACAGTTCAAAATTAAAGGCTCAAATGCTGTACATGAGAGGTTAAGCTCCCCCTGGCGGTTTTACAAGGCGACGCCGGATAGTTAACCACGTGACACCACGTTAACTGCGTCATACCGCGTGATACTGCGACACGCCCACCGGGGTATGCCGCGAAATACCTCACTCATTTTGAATGGCTGCATCTGTAAGTGTGCATGGACAAAAAGATCTGTTTGTTTAATTGTACTTCTGATATTGTAATCATTGTTTTTAGATTGTTAAAATTATTGAGACACATACAACCATACTGTACCTCCTTCCTACAAAGAAGGTGTATGTTTGCAAATCTTTATTATTGAGCGTAAGCATTTGGCCAGGTTTAATCTCTGATCTAAAATCAAATTCTTGAGGAAGGGATTTTCCTAGATTGGATTTGGTTGCCTAGAATGACCATTCACTAGGATACGGTATAAAGTAAGACTGGTGTTTGGTGATATGTTATTTAAAGGTTCATTTTAAAGCCACAGTCTACATTGAAAATTATCTTCACTGTTATTTGGACAATTTTAGAATCTGCTGTGCTTCATTTTTGTAATACAAATCTGGTGGATGCTGCACATTGGTGGTGGTGGAGGGGAGTCCCCATTACCTGTAAAGCACTTTGAGTGGAATGTCCAGAAAAGCATTATATAAGTGTAAGCAATTATTATTATTATTAATTATTATTATTTGCATTTTTATCTGGGGGATGGCTTTGCAAAGGAACTTGCATGTAAATAGCTTTTTAATCTTTTATCAGGGTAGACATAATTATAATATAAATAAAGTATTTTATCTTTTATACTTGACATTAGTTATTTTGCCATTGCAAATTTTTCAATGAAATCTACAATTTGGCCAAAACCATATTTGTATTACAAAAATGAAGCATGGCAGATTCTAAAATTGTCCAAATAACATAATTTATTTAAAGACACAGTCTACATTGGAAGATAATTTCCAATGTAGACTGTGTCTTTAAAATGACCTGATGCTGAGAGACTGACTTCTTGTTTTTATTCTTTTTAATCAGTAAGAATACACTCGCATACAGTATGAAGCCAAAATGGGTGTTGAGCTGTCAGAATAGTGATCGAACAATTCTGTATATTAAAAAATTAAAAGAGATTGAGCATTGAATTATATTGTTATACTGTACTTCTTGACCAAAAATGACCATTTTTAAAAATACTTATTTCATCAGATGTGAAACTGTAAATAAAAAAAAACACCCTCTAAGAAAAATAAATTCAATTGGAACTGACAGATTTTTATTGGCAGGAGTGCATGACGCGCATACATTTATAGTGCTTTCGCTGTGGACTTACTGTATTTTCAAAAACTGAATTAATAGCTCCACGCTCCAACATTGTACAACTGAAGACAACATTAATATTTTCTAAAGAATAAGTAGAAATTGCAGTAATGTACTGTAGTAAAATCTTTTGTGCTTTCACAAGAGAAAGCAAGGTGCTTAAAAATCAGATTCAAATTTCTTAATTCTGACATTTCTCACTATCACGTTTTATCTGGTGAAATTATGATGTTACACCCTTGCAAGTCCTCTTTAAAAAACAGACCTGAAAGTCTCAAGTTAAAAGAATAAAAATATTTAAAAAAAATTTAAAAGTCTTCATTTATATACAGTACTTTTCCAGTGCTCTTTTTCCTGTACTGTGGCTTAAAGATGATTTATTTATAAACTACAGTATGACACAGTAAGAAAAATGTTACAGACTGCAAAACATATCAATTGTGTTAATTACAATCAATGTGTTAATTACTTGTTGCATGTATGTAGAAGAACAGTAGATTAATTTAAATGTTTTGTTTGTTATATACTGTATCACATAATAAAATATGAATTTGAAATATACATCTCTTATGTTTTGTTAATAATTACTAATAACATAACATGCCATCACAGTCCTGCATTTTTCTGCTAAATTGTTGCAACACTTTTTCCAAAAAAACATGTAGTGTCTTTCCACAATCAATGCAATTTAAGCAGAACATAATTTTAAAAAGTTTCAAGAACTTCAATGGAAAAAAGAATGAATACTTGGTCAGTTCTGCTAGAAAGAAGAGAGATAACTTTATCGTCGTCATTGTGTTGTTCTGTGGGTTATTTTCTTTCCTGTCATCTAGCAGATGTGCATTCTACACTCACTGAAGATTCAACATACAGTAGTATCTTCATGCACCTACAGAGCTATCATGCTTATGTATTTTGTTACACTGAGTAAGTATTTTATATCACCAATCTGTTTGACCAATGACAGATTTTCTTCTAATCCCACAATTTAAATACATTTTTATGGGGTAATAACATTCTTCTTTGTTTTCTAAAAGTTGTAGCTGGGGCTGGAGTCACACTAAACTGTTCAGGTAAGTTATTTATTTCCAAAATGTATTTATTTTGTTTGATGTTCATTATTATTTACAGTACATGTGTTAAATGATTAGCAATTAACACAGAAATACTGTATACATTCTTCATATACATACAGTAATATTTATTTTGATCCATAGGCTTAAAATATTATTATTTATTCTCATTTCTAAATTATATTATTTTATTATTTTTATGGTTACTTATATAATTTGAACACGTTTTTTATTTATTATTATTATCAGTAATAGTAGTAAAGCCCATCATCTTCATCTCTATCTGCCCACCTCTGTATGTATCATTTTAATGTTAAGTAAGTTTAAGTTTGCTTTATAGAATTTTTTCTTTGTTTCACACTCAGACCCAATTGAATGTCCTCTTCTTAAAGTGGAACCAGAGCACATCAATGTGGAGGACTTTGTCAGACTGCGCTGTGAAGCTGAGAGAGGAGAACAATGTCACTTCTACACTGACCAGAGCCCAGAGCCTTTCAGAACAGTCTTGAACAGGTTTAAAGTTTGTCAGCTCAGTGCAACTGGGAGAGAGCTGCTGGAATACAGAGCTCATGTACATAAAACTGAAGTCTTACTGAGCTGTGCTGCTGAGATGATTGTGGGGAACCAAATAATTATTTCAGAGCAGAGTGAGGTCAAGAAAGTGGAGGTGGTTGGTGAGTATTTTTCATTTCAACTATTACATTTGAAGAATATTATAAATTTATTTTTTTTATTTGATGGAAAAACTATTGTGATTTCCTATTACTATAAATATTGTATCAAAAATATATCATATTTTGAATAAGGATTGTATAGAACATTACACGATATTTCTGTGCCATGCATAGTTTTAATTTGCTACTTATGGCCCTTTAAATGTTTGTAAAAATGTTGAAAAGGTGCAGAGCATAAAACTATTCATGAAATTGATCATCATTGCTTAAAAATGACTTGTTTCATTTCTTTAAAGTAAAACGATTCTGTATTTCATTTCTTCCATTTGTTGTTCTACATCTTGCTAAATCTGGAAAACACCCCTGTTTTTGAATAACACAATATTATAAATATATTATTTTTATATTTGTACTGTTCTTTCTTTTACATTGTGATAATCATAATTGAATAATTCAACATATTCTGTACATATTTTCAAATATTTTGAAAAGCGATTCTCTAAAATCTTTCTGTGAAATATTAACTGTATTATAAATATTTAATCGATGTTCAAAATATCAATTACATTTGAAATAGGGCTACAAATGGCTGGTCAAAAACAGGGGATCATTTAGAAAACTCCTGTTTGTTTTACCCACAGTCAATTTTGGACAACTTCGTGTACAAGTGGACCGCAAGAACATCAGCACAGAGGAAGATGTCAAAGTTCGCTGTGAAGCTGAGAAAGGGACAAGGTGCCATTTCTACATGGGTCAAAGCGATGTCCCTTTCCGTTCAGAGCCGTACAGGAGAGAGTTTCAACTCTGTCTGCTCACTGTGTCTGGGAAGGAACTGTTGGGAGAGATGGGTGACAGAATCAAGGCTGAAGTCTCTCTGAGCTGTGCTGTTGAACTGGATATAAAGGGACAAAGTGTTTCTTCACATCATAGTGAGAGCATCAAGATTAAGGTGGAGGGTAAGAACAATGCCATTCATTTAAAATTATATTTTGCTCATGTACACACACAATATTAATAGTTAACTTCTTTTTAATGTGACTGATTTTAAATTTCTGTTTTAAAACATAGAATGGAGGTATTGTCAGAATGCAATTTTTGTTTTATCTTTTTTATTGGAAGAGAATATTTATAGTGCCTGTTAAAAAATATTCACTCCCAGCGATGTCCCCTTTTGGTGAAATCGAAATGATGTACCGTATGCACATTGTTTAAAGTGAATATTTAGAATGCTAACAATGAACAATTTTATCAGTGAAAGAAGCAATGTTTCACCAAGAATAGCAAAGAAAAATATGTTTATAAAATTCTGTACTGTAAGTATCCACTTTTATTGCCAAGGCACATCTAAATTAGTTCAGATCACAGATGTAGTGTGACAAGCCACTAAAATAGTTGGGTGGCCTTTATCTTTGTACAATAATAGTGGTTTACTTGATTTGTGAATAAACACACCTCTCTTTGTAGATCCCTCTAACAGGTAGTGAATTTCAAGAAAATGTTAAACCATGATCACCAACCGGCTTTCAAAACAACTTGAGGATTGTAGAATGGCAGAGATCAGGAGAAAGGGTTTTAAATATTTCAGAAACAGAATAGCAGAGAATATCAATATCAATATCAAGATATTATGTGATAAATCAAACATGTGGTGACAGATTTTATGGTGAGACACAACAAAATAACTTTTTAGTTGGTCTAAATTTAAAGTGTTTTGTAAGGCACAACACTGCGTCATCCAGTCAAAAATCTCTGCTGTCAAGTATGATGGTGGCAACATTATATTATGGGACTGATTCTCATTAACATGCATGAAGAGCAAGAATACAATTTGTGTCAAGGCTTTGAAATATCTGTCCATCAGCAATCCCCCAAAGAAATTTTTATAGAGCTTGAGCAAGTTTGCAAAGAAGAATGGGTGAAAATTGCACCATCATGTTGTACAAAGTTGGCCGAGACAAAGACTCATTGAGTAGTGACAGAGTATTGACTCAGGAGGGTGTCTCTTAATTAACATATATGCAATTTGTAATTCAACAAAGTGGGACAACTTTAGCAGGGGGTGAATAGCTTGGGAAGGTACTGTAAAGTGTGGAGAAAATCAACAAACACCAGGAAGGGTTACTGTATGATATAGAAATTACTATAATTGAGAAATACTGTATCAAGAGGTTCCTGAATAAAGGAGTAAGGCACATCCACCTTATATTAACTGCAGATGTAGAGTTGCATGTAAAAGTACCTTATTATAATCTCAAAGCAGGTAAATAATTTTGTAAAATATTACAGGATTTGTTCAGGGGATTATGGACTTTACTCTAGTGTTAATGCTCTCTGACTATTTGAACATTTGGCAGTAAATGTACCATTTTTGATTCCTGACAACGTACAGTAACTAGCAGTTTTGATTGTTCAACAGGACTGAAGATAAGTGACATAGAGGTACCTGGAACTACTTGTAAGTAACAGAATAATAGAGACGATGTGAATCTCATTATGTATTACAAATTCTATGTATTTCATAGTATTTTGGTTTTTCAACATAAATTAACCTTCCAGTTATTTAATTGGACTTATGATTCAACAACCACTTTGGGATTTTTATTATGTCAATAAAGTGTTTTGTTATCATCTTGATTCACGGCTGTTTTTTTGTTGTTGCAGCTGTTACAAATTTGAGGGTCTCCACATCTGAATCAAGTAAGTTTCAGTATGATATTGTTACTAATGGGATGTTACAAAAATGGAGAAAATCAGGAAATAACTGGGTGGATTAGTCAATAAGTAAAAAAAAAACAATCATAACCCCCAACTTGTAAGGATTTCTCTAAAAATACACTTGAATGGTTGATATACTGTAGTTAGATCCCTGGGCATTCTTTATTCTCTGGCACAGTTTTGGTGAAAAAAGTAATAATTCATACACACCTGGTTAAACAAATATTTATTTACAATGACAGTGACACACGCTACTCACAGCATGAACATATAACACATAAGTCTCCTATGTCCAGTATAAGTTTGCAGACAAGGCATTCCAAGAGATTCACGTGAAAACCACCCAGAAAAATCCCAGGCTCTTACCAAGTATTCCACTCTTAATGCCTACAAAGTCAAAAATAAGAGATAAGTGCCTTTTTATCTGAATAGAATATAACTTTAAGATAAATCTCAGATTTAAGATCAGATAAACCTACAGTACTGTATCTCCCTATTCTAAAACTGGACCCACTCAGCAGGAGAGGACATTTTGAAGGATTCTTCACTCAAGATATACAAGTTCCCTAAAAAATACAGAATTAAAAGCAGAATTAGCAAGGTTCAAATACTTAGCTCCAATCGGGTCTTTTTGGATTATCTCGAACAAGGAACTCTTGCCTGGCACACGCTGATACTTAATCATTTACCCTCAACTTAATTAACTAAGGTAAACCAAGATAAACTTTATGATTGTTTTAATCACAGAATATTAACCCAGCAAACATCCCCTTTGTTTTGAAGTTGGAAATGTTGAAACTAGCTAAGCATTACTCATCTAGATTCTTAGAGACACCCCATTGTCACCTACCTCATTCTGTAACTATATTAAAAAGACCCTCTAGTTCACCTGTGGGCAAACTATGGCCCGTGGGCCGGGTCTGGCCCACCAACCAGTTTTAACCGGCTCTTGAGGTAAAAAATAAATTAGTCAATATTTGCCATATTCCACTTTGTTTAGTGCTGTTTTTTCTTACATTTAATTATTCATGCCGTTAGATAGCGTATGAACGCTTTACCACAGTGATTCCAAACTGTGCATCACGCCACCTTGGGGAGGCACCATTGTCAGTCAGAGGTGTCTCAGGTATTGCCAGTCAAAGAAACATGTTATTACGAGCAAAACCCGCTGTTCGTGCACGCAGAATATACGAGTTGCACGCTACCTAGCACGATTGTGTCACATGACACTGGCCACAAGAGTCGGCAGTCTGTAAGCAGCGTACCAGTTGACTGCGGCTTCGGTGTTTTATGTTTTTATGAGTGGTCATTTTGTGAGTTTTTTGTTACACGATCACGATTGAGAAGTTTTTAAATATGAATAAAACACTTGAAGGACACGGAGCCTGGTTCTAAAGAGAAATGGAAACGCAAATACAGAAAGTATGATGACAGTTTCTTGAATTTCGGTTTCATGTCCAAAAAGAACGTCCTCAGTGTGTTGTTTGCCTTAAAGTGTTGGCTGCTGAGAGCATGCTCCCCAATAAATTGAAACGTAATTTGGAAACTGTTCACAGTAGTTTGATAAGTAAGCCTCGTGAGTATTTTTCACGCAAGTTAAATGAATGAACAGAAAGCTGCTTTTTCCAACCAAACTATAGTCCCCAGCAAAGTTTTTCTTTCATCATACAAAGTTGTGTAACGAGTAGCACAATGCAAAAAAACGTATACTATTGGAGTACCAAGGAATAAGCGACAGAGCTCTGTGAATTCTGCTTCCCTTTGCAATTTCCTGCCTTTGTGAGGCTGGGTTTTCAGCACTTGCTGTTATCAAATCCAAGTTCAGATCAAGAGTCAATATTGAGAAGGAGATGCACATTGCCATTTCAAAAATACTACCCAGTATTTTTGGTGAATTATGTTAGACTAATTTATTAAACAACCCCACCTACCCATTAAGAGGCACAAACAAAAAGATATTGTATTTCTCCCCCTTTTTTAAAAAATGTTAATATTACATTTTTACGTTTCCTAAGTCAATTTATTTGTATTTTACAAAGATGTTGACTATTTTTAATTTTTTTTGAAAATTGTTTTCACATTCAAATAATTTCAATAAAATGTGCTGTCAAGTATTTTGACTATATTGATCAAGCTTTTTGGTTAATTATTGGAATTATTTGGATTAATTAATTATTTGGAAAATTATTTAAAATAATACAAATTGGATCAACTTTGTTCTTATTTTGACCCATCATTTCCTTTTCAAATTTATAATCTTTTGTAAAATATCGCACTGCCATAGAACTTATATTTGACACAGGGGAGACATTTGACAGGTCAAGGGAGGCACGGACCCAAAAAGTTTGGGATCCCCTACGCAGTGTTCAAAGAATACAATCTCAGTTGGCATTTTTCTACCAAACATACTAACTATGCTAGCAATCTGTCATGCGAGGAGCAGGCTAATAGAGCTTCCAAACTAGACGCTAGTTTACAGGCTCAGCAAATGTATTTTTCCGCCCTTCTACTATCCAAGAGGCCAGAACTAAGGCAAGCAACCTGCCTGCATATAAAATTGCTAAACAAAGCAAGCCGCTCTCTGAAGGGGAGCTTTTGAAGGCGTGTATAATAGAAACTGCAGATATTCTTTGTCCAGAGAGCAAGATCAAATTTGAGAAAATAAGTTTATCAAGCCGAACAGTTACCCGTTGGGTCGAGGTAATCGGTGAAGACTTGGCTTGTGAGTCGAATGTCAATTTTTTTTTATATATTTTAAAAAATATGTTTTCCCTCAAGTTATCGTTAACCTTGAACTAATAAGCCTATGTTGGATTTTAAACTCATATAGGGCATAGGCTATCTGTAACAGCAGCCCAAAGTGGCCCGCTATACAGTTTCAGGAATTTAAGTGGCCCTTGGGCATAAAAACCTTACCCACTCCTACTCTAGTTTGTCCTTTATACAGTATAAATTTCTCTTTACATTCATATTGAGTTACAGTAAAAACTCACTGTAATGGACTTATAAGGGGGAAAGGGGTGTCCATTATTAGTAAATGTCTGTTAAATCATGCATGACATTTTGTAATCCCACTATTACTGTATATGAGAAAAATATCTATGAATACTATATATGTGCTTTCTACATTTTTTACTTATATTTTAAACAACTGCAATCAACACATCAACGAAAATTATTCCTGTGCATTTTCATCACAAATATACAAGGCCTTTATTTCACTTGTCATAAATATACTGTATATACTGTATACCTGTTGTAAGCAACAGCAACCACTGATATTCCTGTATTTTAAACCTATTAAGTTATTATCTTTAACTTTTTATTTGTGCATTTTGCAGAGCATTTTTACACCTTGTTAACATTTTAGTGTATTTATGAAATAGATTGTTTATTCAAAATTAGCTGAAACATACGCAACACAAACGCATACCACACCTATCGTAAGCAATTTTATTATTGCAGGAGAAGTCTAGTATTTCTAATTTTACAGACAGAATTCTCCTTTAACATTTTTTCCGATTAATTCTGAAGTCCATTAAAGTAAAGTGCAGTAAACCAAGGGTTTTACCGTAAATAGCATTTCAGAGGATCACCAATCTGTTTTTCATAGAAATATTAGAAACAAATATAAAAGAAAATGAAAACCCTCTTTCAATGGAATTGCACAGAAACACAGTTCCTAGCTTATCTTAATGAAAAAGTAATTAGCATTATACAATGACTTGGCTAAAATGGAGATCTAGTTTTTTTAAACAAAATGTATACTTTGGAAAGTCTAGTTATACAGTATAAGAATTACCCAATAAAAGTGACATACATACCAAAAGAAACTTGTATATTGAACAGTTATCCTCTCACTTGTAATTTGCAGTGTAGCTTTGCTGTGGTAATAAAAAAGTCTTACAATTCATCCCCAAAAAGTCTTTTAATGAATTGTGAATGTTTTATCTCTTTTCTTCAAGATATTACACAGACAAATTCTACAACTGGACTCCGTGAGTAACTGAATATCTAATATTAAAACATTTTAATATTCTGAAATTGTTCTGTTTAATGTTCCTGTCTCATGTTAAATTGAACGAAACCCAGAAACAAATATATTAATAAAGAATAATGATAATGTTTCTTTATTAGCCCTATACAATTTCTTGCATTAGGAATTCGTCTTTTCGCATACCCCAGCTTTTCTCCATGAGACACAGACACAGACAAGGAGAGAAGCTTGGGGTCATAGCGCAGGGTCAGCCATTGTACAACGCCCCTGGAGCAGTTGGGGTTAAGGGCCTTGCTCAGGGGCCAAACGGAGTAGGATTCCTCTGCCGGCTGTGGGATTTGAACCGGCAACCTTCCAGTCACAGGCGCAGATCCTTAGCCACAGAGCCACCGCTCTGCCTTTTTTTTTAAAGAAATAATAATAACATCACTTTATTAGCCCTTTACAATTTCTTGCATTAGGAATTATCTTTTTTTGCATACCCCAGCTTGCTCTCCATGAGACACACAGACAGGGAGAGAGCCTGGGGTCAGAGCACAGGGCCTGCCATTGTACAGCACCCCTGGAGCAGTTGGGGTTAAGGGCCTTGCTCAGGGGCCCAACAGAGTAGGATTCCTCTGCCGGCTGTGGGATTTGAACTGGCAACCTTCTAGCCACAGGTGCAGAGCCTTAGCCACCGCTCCGCCCGGAATATGATGACTCCTCACAGTTTGCTGTTAAAAACTGAAGTGGGAGAATTCTTTAAGTAGCACACATGACCTTCAACCCCAGAGCATCATCCTTTAAAGTAGCATGCTAAAATTACAGATGTAAGATATTTTATATTGATCATCATAAAATATAAAAAGATTACTGTAAAATCACGTTATCATAGTCACATGGGGCACAGGAAACATATTTTTCCAGGAATGAATTATAGTACCGTTAGGACATTTTGTTGCACAGATTATTGTGAGGTCCTGTAATTGAGTGAACTGTTGATGGGGAATAAATTATCATTGGTAAGACATGCTGTCAATTGCTTAGTCTGAGCAGTAACTGGACCACTTCTTGTTCTTCAATGGGAAATTAAGTTTATTCATTTCGATGACTCATGAAACAACATTGCATTTCTGTTTTTCTTCCCCGGATTAGTATTTTATTATTTGTATTTACTATTGATATTTTTCAAACATTTTCATTTCTAAGTGATACATATTCACATACTCATTGCCTGCATTGCCATGCATGCTTTTGGAAAATTAATCATCATGGATGCTGTTTCAAGCAAATTTGGAGGAAGTTCTTGATTTTTAACATGGCTCAATCAACAACTGCTACAGTTAATGGTTTCACTGACTTCATAAATGATGTCTCAGTTAAATTATTTACACTAAGTGCCTTTTTTCAGATGCTGCTACATTGCATCAATCTTGTTGGACAGTAAAATTAAATTTGCTGTGTAGACATCATTGTGAATTTCCTATAAGTACAGTAGATATAGAGAATATGATTCTTTAATATCATTTATTAGCTTTGAGAGTCTGCAAATGAAGACTTTGCAGATATTCCTGCTATTAGATAAGTACATTAGTTTTTCTGTTGCTGTACGTTCCATGCAGACAATCTTTATATTTAACCTTTGTAAATTCATTTTCCTGTTTTTCAGGGCAATACCCTTATCCCTTCATCTGGGTAGCTGCTGCTGAATTGTTCTCTCTGATGGCAACAATGCTCCTGAGCATCCTCTATTTCAGACACAGTGTGTTGTTTTTCTCTTTAATTAAAAGTACTTTCTTAGCCTACAGATGCAGCCATTCAAAATGCACGGTACAAACCCGCGGTACGGTAAACTACTCACAAGCCACCGCAGGGCACCGCGGTAAGTGATTGGCTGGCCGAAATGACCGACAGGGGCACTCGTGGTGCATTGGTTGGTAGTGAAAAGATTTAATCATTTAATCTCTTTACTGTGCACATTTTAATCTGCTTAGTATTGAATATTTATTTGGAATTTTACCACTAAAGGGAAATTTTAGTAGCTGAGCATAAAAAGAAGAGGAGCATAACGCATCTGAAGGTCATAAACGATATTAATTTAGGAACATAAACATTACTGTATGTAAATTGTACTGTGTATGGCTGGTCTTGGTAGTTTAAAGAAAAAATACACACCAGTCTTCCATTTCTCCCTAAACATTTTAAGCATGAAAGTTTTATGAAACGGTATGCAAACATGCGATTGCTGTATAGAATGAATTTTAATTTCTACCCGACTGTTACATTTCTACCGGACTGTTACACCAATGCATTAGCATGTTAAAGCGATTTCATTGAGGAGCCTAGCTTTCTTAACTAGTAAGTACTGTACTTACTGGGTTTTGGAGGGGGGAGGTGTCTTTCGCTGGAAATCTTGCCCCCTTCTACTTTGAAAATACCTGTGAAACCTGTGTTTAATTCGTCACAGCCAGCACTCCCGCAGAGAGGGGGGTTGTACTTGCAGTGCATCGGTATAGATGGGAAAGCCAGAGCCGACCGCTACGCCGCCCACGTGTTATGCTCTTCGTTAATGTCTAAGCCGGAACACATCATTATATCTCATTTTGTATTTCTTAAAAAAAAAAATCGTTTGCCCAGCCTAACAGTATTGTTGTTATTGTTTTTATCCTGTAAAGCGCTTTGAGGAGCCACCTTTAAAGGCGCCATATACAATAAAGTTCATTATTATTACTATTGTTAATTTGCTGGACAGAGAGGTGAACATTATTACGCAGAAGACAAAGATAGCGATTTATGTTGCATTGTGCATTGTGCTGCTGTAATACAGTTTTAAATAATTAAAAGTCTAAACAGTATCAGCTTTATTTATGGGTTTTAAATAAAGGTGATTTAAACGCGATTTAAATCAATATAAATGTTTATATTGTAACGCATAGGTGACTATTCATTGTTATTAAAATGACTTAAATTCGATCATGTTGTGATATTTAGAAATATAAATTTGTTTGGTGCGAGTTAAGTTTTATTTAATCTCTGAGCCAGGGAGCGTTTTATTTTTTCAAAGAAATGTTTGTTAAAAAAAAAAGTCATGGCTCCAGCTGGATTTGAACACGCAACGTGTGATGTAGGAGTCAGGAACCTAACCCACAGCGCCACTGGCAAGGTCACATGAGGACTGTTGAAAAAGCCCTACAAACATTATCAACAGACATTGTACAGCGTGTACTATTCTTGTGTTGCGGTACATGAATATAATTATATCGTTATTAATTTCTTTAGATACGAGATTCCATATTATATTTCCTTTTAATCAAATTCTAAAAGTATGCTTGTTGACTCCGGTATCACGTTAGTTAAAGACTTCGATGCTTAAAATGTTTAGGGAGAAATGGAATACTGGTGTGTATTTTTTTTTTAAAGTACCAAGACCAGCCATATACTGTATGTTTATGTTCCAAAATTAATATCGTTTATGGCCTTCATACGCGTTACAGTATGCTCCTATTCTTTTTATGCTCAGCTACTAAAATTTCCCTTAAGTGGTAAAATTCCATATAAATATTCAATATTTAAACGGGCACAGTAAAGACATTAAATATACATATACATACTGTATACAGTACAGTTTGCATACAGTAATATGTTAATGTTCCTAAATCAATCTCTTTTATGAGCATGTGAAAGGCATGGTGAATCGTAGATTCTCAAAAATTACTGTACTTTGCATGATTGGAAACAAATGCGTGATTGCGAAATGCTGTGGTGTTACTTTTACAAAAGACGGCCAATGAAAAAAAGAATGTGGACCAGGGCAATACTTTGAGTTTACAGCTTGTCCAAGGTCATTCATTATTAATACTATTAGTAATATCTTCGTTAAAGACTTTGATGGCGACAGCTCAAACATGAGAGGTTGAGCTTTATTAGCTCCACCTTGCGGAAATTACGGATACTATTATTTTGCTTGCGGTACTATAGGAGAATTTATGGTAACTCGCGGTAGACTGCGTAAAGCGCACCGCAAAATAATGCGGTATCACCCGCTTGTTTTGAATGGCTGCATCTGTACATCTTTCTAATCTTTTTACTGCTGTCAGGACTGCCTCCTATCATTTCTAATGGAGTACTTGTATTCTAGGGATAAATGCTTTTTATTTTTACTTTTTTGTTGTTCGATGATTTGAGTGAAAAGATATAGCATACAGTGATTACAAAAGTGTGAAAACAACTAAATGAAACTAAATCAACTAAATGAATTTTTGTATGAAGGACTTGGTCAATATTGCAGATTTTTCCGCACATCTGCAGAACGATCACTGATGTCCTTCAGATTTAGTTTACACAAAAGGTTGAACCTTGACCTTGAGGTGTTGCTCCAACATACCATTGAAATGAAGAAATTGTTTTCTCAATAAACTAGGCATATTGATTCATTGATATTCAGCTGCTTAAATCTGTTTCCTTTGCCCAATCAACTCTCTTATTAATGCAGTGATTTGGTGTTTATACAATAGTATACATAGTCAATATAGTATATTGTCTATTATTGATAGTCTTTTAAGAGAAATAATTTGCCCTGTATTGTATTTGTTGAAAAAATGAGTACTGAAATTTTGGATTAAATGGTATTTCTTTATTATTTAAATTACAGAGAGAGACAAACTGTGCAGTTTGAGAGGTGAGTCAAACTTCTTACACTCTAAAATTTCTTGTTCTTTAGTAAAAATATTGTGACAACTCATGATAACTCATAATAATAGCTCATAAAATACAAACAGCACATTTTTAGGAAAACAAAAATTCTGTCTTGATATCTAACAATCAGCAGGGTAATTAACAGATAAAGAAGGACATGTAAGCTCCAAATGTAATCTGTTATCAGTGGTACTCCATTTCTATATCAATAGACCCCATTTTGGTATTTAATCCATTCTTTTTAGATTTATATAAAATGATAAAAACTAATTGCCCCCTCTGGGATAATAAAATCTCTCTCTCTTCTCACTGGGGTTTGTTGTGTTTCCCAAATGAATGTTTTTTCTCTCCTGCTTAATTCAGTGCTCATAGAACAAACATAAAAAACATACATTTTGGAAGATTTTATGTATAATTTATTAATTAATTTGAGTTAAATATATTGTTATGCTGCTCAGTAAAAAAAAATATTTCACTTAAATATTTGAAAGTCACCCAGGTGTGTGTTGCCCTTCAGTGTTGGTGTTATGTACCCCGATAAGCTAGGGGTAAATGGAGTGCGACATTAAGGGAATTCCAGGCGTGCAGGGAGAAATCTTTGGTGTGGGGAAAAGATAGTTGTAACGAATTCGGATAGGTAATCAGAAGTGAAATATGTAACATTTGAATAGGTGACTGGTATGGGGGTAAAGGAAAACACAAATGTGGGAAAAGGAAATATGAGTGGTGCCAAAGGAATGAAAATAACAAACAAAATGGAGCTGGCTAATTAAGTGAGGGCAAGTTGACCTAATGACAAAATAAAACCCAAAACACTTGTCTTCGGCATCTTCTAATGCCCTAGCTAACCTACACTGACTACCCAAAACCATACAAGACAAAAGGCATTCACCCGTACTAAACTAGTGTTTCAATTACAAAGATAAACTACATGTGCACAGTGTTACCTGACAACCTTAACTAACCCTTAACACAAAAGTTCACACAAATACACAAACAAGTGAACTACGAATACAAATAAGGGAAAATGAGTGTAGACACAAGGAATAGGGAACAAGAGAGCACAGAGGTTGATATAACACATTTGGGCAAGGTAATGGCGAATAAAGGATAATACAAACAAATGGAAGTACAAGGAGGTGACGAACACAGACAAACAAAGCTGAAGCTATACGGGAACACACACACGAAGTGAAATGAATGAAAACGGAGAGAGACAAAGCTGAAGCAAAACGTAAGCGAAATGAAACCGAACATGAAGCTGAGCCGAGCAGAACCGAAAATCGAGCGAAAGGCCCCCTATATTCTGAAAACCTCAAAGAAGTTGAAGTTGAGATCTGATTGGTTGGGAAGCTGATTACGAATGACGTATTATGGCAAAGTGGATGAATTAATGAATCAATGGGGAGGGAGAACAACCAAAGTCAGGAAATGTGGAACAAGAAACAAAATAAACACACACGAACCACACTGGGACGTAACAGTTGGATGATGTGTGTTTTCTACAGATCAGGCACTAAGAATGCACATAAAAAATCACTGTGGGAAGCTAGTTGTGCTGTACCTCAATATTACTCAGTATGCCAAATTCAGTGTCATCCATCGAAAAAGACGATCGATGGGTGATACTTATGGTGCGTCACATATTAGTGAAACATTATGTTGATTTAATCTGTTGGTCTACTTCTTCAAATCCACTTCACGTAATATTAGTATGGACTCATAGAACAAAAGGAAATGTTTGCTAGCTAGAAAATAAAAGTAAAGCATAAAATGTAATGATGTTTCTGAAAATAATTATTAATTTATATTAATATAATATTTTTATATACAGTGCCTTGAGTATTTACCAGTATTCACCCCCTTGAATTTTTTCACGTTTTGTTCCTGTTACACCTCCAAATTTTAACACATTGAAATATTTTTTCTCCCTTCAGTAACACAATAAATAAGTAAACACATTTATGAATCAAAAACTATTTTTAATTCAAGAACATTCATTTTTCCAGAATGAAAGACTTACATTTTTCATTTACTAAAGTATGCACTCCCCCCGAGTCAATACTTTGTACGAGTCCTTTAGCAGCAATTACAGCCGTGAGTCTTCTTGGGCACGTCTGTATGAGCTTTGCATATTTAGATTGTGGAATTTTTTCCCATTCTTCAATGCAAATTTGCTCCAACTCTGCCAAATTAGATGGAGAGTGTCGGTGGACAGCAATTTTCAGCTCATACCACAGATTTTCAATTGGATTCAAGTCTGGGCTCTGGCTGGGCCTTTCCAGAATACTAACCTTCTTTTCTCAATCCATTCCTGGATAGCTTTTGCTGTGTGCTTTGGGTCATTGTCCTGCTGGAAAATGAATCTTCGCCCTAAATGCAGATCTCTGGCTGACTGAAACAGGTTATCCTCAAGTATTTGCCATTATTTAGCTCTATCTGTGTTGCCCTTGATGGCAACAAGCTTTCCAGTTCCTCCTGCTGAAAAGCAACCCCAGAGCGTGATGCTGCCACCACTATGCTTGACAGTAGGGATGTTCTAATCTGGGTGTTGGCCTGTATTTGGTTTGTGCCAAACATAACACTTTGCTTTCAGGTCAAACAGCTCAACTTTAGTCTCATCAGACCACAAAATGTTCTTCAAAAAGGTTTCAGGTTTTGTCACATGGCTTCTAGCAAACTCCAGACGTGACTTAATGTCGGCCCTTCTCAGAAGTGGCTTCCTACTAGCCACTCTCCCAAAGAGCTTGACCTCTCAAGATAATTGAATACCTCACCCAATTAAGGTTGTTAAAACAAAGGGGGTGAATACTTATCAATTAAGTAATTTTCAGATTTTTATTTGAAATATAATTCTGAAGACATCTAAATGCTTTATTTCATTTCAACATCATAGAAAATTATTTCTACATGGGTGGAAAAAAATCCCATTTAAATATGCTTTAATTTGACTTTGCAACACAGCAGAACGAGAAATAATCAATGGGAGGTGAATACTTTCTGAAGGCACTGTAACTGTTACTGGTAGCTGAAAATAACAAATAAAGTACACAACAGTATTCCAGCTTCTTCATGATTTTTTCTGCTTCAAATTATTAAACTCAGTCACTTGCTGTAGCTGTTTTGGAAAGTTTGATGTGTTGTTGTTAACTACATTTCCTATGAACATTTGCTGTTAATGTTTTAATTTCCATTAATGTTTTAATGGAAAAAGAAACACTTGTAGTTTTTAATTTAGTTTGTCAAAGCAGTGGGATGCATTGGTGGTTCAGTGATAGAATTCTCACCTGCCACATGGGAGGTCAGAGTTTGAATCCCAAACAATGCGTAATGAATTGCCCCTTGGGCATAATAAAGACTCTTTCTCTAATTATACATTATAATAAATAATATGTATACAACATTAAACTTTTTATTATTTGTATACATCACAGTATGATAAATATTAAACTAATATTAATAATAAATGAAGTAATAACATGAATGATCCTCCATAGTGTTGAGTTAGCAAATGTGTGAATACTGCCATGTGGGGAGTAAAGTAAACCAACTCTGACCACCATACCAACAATCTCCAGGATGTTTCTAGAGAAAAGACAACTTAAAGATGCCCTTAAACAATTGCAACTGAAGCTTATATATATATTTGCTTTTAAGCACTAACCATAAACCAACTATGTATAATACATTTCCATAGCTAAAATTATAATTAAATAATGCATTATTATTATCGTAAAATCTCATTCCCAATGTACTGTAGTGGCTCTAAAACCAGTATTGTAATGTATATAAAAACAATAAAACATGTACATAAAAAAACAACATAACAGAGGTTACCTTAAAATAATTTTTTTATTTGAATGACTTTGTGCATCATGTACTATACAGTGAGTTGAATTGCAGTTAATGCAAGTGTAAACTATATTTAGTTCAGTATATTTAAACTGTCGATATCTCTAGTTGAATAAAAGCTCACAGTGGCATTCAAAAGACAAACAGCAAAATTTAAGATTAGTGATGTTAGAAAACGAAACCAAAAATGTTCATATCTCTTCCCCCCTTTAAGGATGAGGAGGCTGGGACCCCCTGCAGAGTTTAGATTTAATTCACAGTTTAAACTTGAAGAAAAGGTTGGTTACACACAAGATTCAACAAAACAGTAAAAACAGCAGGATCTGGCAGTAAATTAATAATTGCTTTTTTGGTTTGTGAGTTTACATGTTAATGAAAACTACAGAGAATCCTAAGAGCTCTGCATTTCTGTCACGGATGTCAGAAGGGACGAACGTGGAATGGCAAGAGAGTGAAAAAAGACCCTATGCATAGCGGCCGGACGGGGGTTAGCCTGGGCTCAGCTGTTCGGGAAATGCCGTATAGAAACCTATGCCCTCAGGCCACGGACGTGGGGTGATCTGGTGCTAGGCGGGTCTCAGGACATCAGAACCTCAATGCTGAGCCAGGAAGAAAGTGTGACCAGGAAATATATAGCCCCAGACAGAGAGACACTGGAAGGACAAGCAAAGCGCAGGAAACTAGGGGCAGGACAAAGTAGGAGCGCCCTCTGGCTGTAGAGGGCGTGACAATTTCACTATAACAACATAAACATGCTTTAACTTAAACAAACTTTAACCAAGTTTCTTAGCTCGGTACGGCAGCATTGTAATAAAAAAAACCTCAAACCTTTTTTTCTACCAATTCATAAACTGCTATGTAGGACTTTTTATACTCCTCTTGTAGACAGCAGGCTACATCAAGGACATATTGTATTTGCCCAGCCCAGTGGTTGCAGAAATCTTTGGTGTTGTGGCTTGAGGTTAGTTTGAAAAAGAACATCTTATAAAAAAAGCAATTGCTACTGTTTATAACAATTGTAATATCATTACAATATATATATATTTCCGTGAAATATGTTAGGAACTTTTGCATCCCACAAGCATTTTATCATTTTAGTTATTCCAAATTAAAAAAAGTGATGTATATCTGAAAAATCAATTAAATTTACTAGCTATATTTATTTTTTTGCTCTGATTTTCAGCAGCAATACATTTTGCAACCACTGCAAGGGGCATCAGGGGAGTAAATGTGTCAGAATATGATATGCAAAGTTCTGTGCTCAAGTTACTTTGCCAAATTGTGACACACCCAGCTTTCATTTAATTTATTTTTTGCTTGCAACAAACTTGGGATCACAAACATTTTCTCAAAATTATTATGGCATTATTATTACAAAAGTCTGGTTTCCTTAAGGCAAAACTCTGTTCTGTATCCTGCAGGTTACTTTTATCAATCAAAATGGAAAATAAAATTGTCTGCATTATAGTTGCCTTTTATATATAATTATTAATAATTCTATATAATGCATGTAATTCTGTGTTAAAAAATCTGTGTTACTGTATACTACAATTGGCACAGGAAAGCACTAATGGGTTACTAAACGTTTAATTTTAAATTAAAATAACATTTAGCTTACAGCCACACGCAGCTGCAGGACATTAAAGTCTGGCAGTTTTACAGACCTGCATCAGATATATCTTATGACACCTTGTGCATTTTAAATGGCTGCATCTTTATATATAAGGCCTTTTGGGATCCATCAAAGTGCTACACAAAATACAATTAATTATTATTATTGTAATGATTCATAAAAATGTAGAACAGAGGGACAGTAGAGTATTTTGGATATTAAGTGACATTTCTCTTTTCTCACCTCAACAGCAGCTGAAGAACACAGAAACTGAAGTGTGCCATGATATTGTGAAATGAATTGAAAGGCCAAAGAAAGCAGCCGGAGTGGTCAGGTTAATAAGAGATCTGAGTGTTGCCACAATGATGCTCTGATACACTGAAAGGCAGCTATGGAGGGAAAGCATCAAAGAAATCAAAGAAGGACACCCTGCTTTAAATCAGAGAACAAAAAAAAAAGTGTTTTACACTGATTTTTAACTTTATGTTCCTCTTGATCATACTTTAGCTATGTGAGTGTAATAGGGATTTAATATTATTTTGTGCTGTATTGTATTTCACAGCCTCTGTGATGAAACTAAGTTTCAATACTGTATGTCTGTGAACGTTGTGCTGGATGCTACATACAGTACATTACTATACAGTACACTATCAATAGGACATTCAACATTTTAATAAATCCTGCTTATGCCTGTGAAGCCATCTGTAATTAATCTAACGCTGAAAACTCCATACATTGAAGGGTGTTTCTTTATATTCCTTACCTCCTGTGCTGAAGGGATATAATATTAAGGCCCCTAGCTACTGTACACAGAATTTATTACAGCTGTGATATATAGTTTATATGCCTTCAGGATGTTTACCAAGATATTAATATTTTTTAATTCATCCAATCCACATTCCAAACATTTAATAGATCCAAAAAAAATATAATTTCTGGGAAGTGAATATGTTTTTATACCGTACACTGTTCTTCTTCTTTTCAGTAAGGATAAACCATCTTATTGTGACTTGTCTCGTTTATAATACAAATTCATTTTACATTCATGAATGTTATCTTTCTTCATTACAAAATTACATACTAAGAAATGTTATGACCCGATAGAGAGATGTATACAAAGATTTCAACACAAAAACAATACATGGTATTATGCTTTATTTCTCATATTTTGTTCATTTTAGAAAAAAACTATTTACAGCCTCATGGTCTAATCAATTAGATTGGGCTTTACATTGTTACTGTGTAATGTAGCAAATGCTGCCAACAGACTGTTTGAAATATGTTATTAAATGTAAAAATTTAAACTTATTTTTCTTGTTATATTGATTTATTTTGCTGACAGTTACATCCAAAGTAACATACATTGACATCCATTTATACAGCTTGATATTTTACTCGACCGATCTGGATGAAGTGCTCAAAAGAAGAATAGGAGAACCTTTTGTGGGATTTGATTTTACTTAGGGTTTTATCTAAACCCCTAGCCACTGCTCCACCCTACTCAGTTACAGTAATGCAAAGATAACATAAGAGTTTGTAATTGCTGTACAAGATCAAGCCTGGTTTCTAGGCAATATTGTGAGACATTATGACAAAAATAAGCAACTTAGACAAATTATTCCTCTAGATTTTTTCAATGGCTAATGGAGAAAAAAATAATGCTGGCTTAGATTATGAAACACTTGCAGAGATAAAAGTTTTCTTTCCATGAAATAATCAATTTTTTAGAAAACAATATGAGAGGTTAACAATGCCTCTGCAGCCATATGACAAACTACGAGTTCATATGTATATACTGTAGAATATTAAACAATTTAAGATTTTTTCTAGATATTTTTATACTGTATATAAACAATGATTTATCTTAGTTAAAAATCAAAACTAATTGTTAATATTGCACAATTTAACACAAAATAATAGAAATGTGTGTTGTTCATGTTTGCATACAGTATACCTTACAGAAGAGGTTCCCAACCTCGCGGCCCACATGACCAATCATAAAAACTTTCGCGGCCCATAGAAGGACCAGGCCCTCCTCACCATTTGAAATGGGCTAGCATTGTACCTCAGCAGTAGCCTAATTGACACCTGTAATCAGAGAAAATACGTACATACAAGCTACAAACAGTCAGCACCTCACAAAACAAAAATTAAAATAAATTAAAAATAAGAAAATTATTGTAAAAACTAAGGCACCAGTACGGCTCTTTCTTTATTATGATATCTCATGCACTTAACGTTAGTCTTGTCAAAAACAAAACTGAACTGAAAAAACTGAAAAATATGCACAATAACTATCAGAACAATTATAAAACAGAAGTAGATGTTAACTTCCCATCCGTTACATTATATTCAACACATTTCTAATGGACATATGAATGCACAGTCACCCAGTAGCCTACAACTAGCCTGGCAGTAAAGACGCACACCTTCTTTCTGGCTTACTTAGTGAGAGGGCTGGGGCTATCTGACAGATACCAAATGCTGGATGTCAGGCTGTAGAGACATATTTTGCTTGGCTTTAAAGCCTCCTTCGACAACACTTCGGAACACACAACACACAGCGGCAGCGGCTCGTTCTCAGTGCCCACGCACTTAAAACCCAGAGCCAGGTACTCACTGCTATATTTTCTCTTCTTTAGTTTGGATTTTGGGTTATCGGTATAAGACACTGAAGCAGTTTCTTTGTTTGTAGATGGGCCTTTCTCTATATCTTTCCTCGTAAGAGAACCAAACGCAAGCCACTTATCTATGATATGAAGGGTAATTAGGCAGTTATACTACCTGCATTCTGCATTAGCTTTCTTGTCATGCCACATATAATGGCGCTAAATGGTGGTCACGCAGCATGCTAAGACATAATATATATAAAATGTTTATATTATTTAATTTATATCATATATAATGTTATATATTTAGAACTCTTTTACAATAACAACCAGGGCCGGTGCAACCCATACTGTACTTGGGCCTGGTTGCAAGTAAATACAAAAGCCCCCCCTGGCTTCCTTCTCCCTCGCCCAGTGCACACAGACCAATAGAGCAGAATTAAAATGGGCTAACATATTGAACTTGATACTTAATAACTAGTTATTTAAAACTTGACTCGTCGCAGCAAGCTTAGTGATGATATCACTAAAATCCACCTGCCTTGAGGTGCTGTTCTCTATAGACAGCAAAACCAGGGCTGTCTGTCTTTCCTGAGACATGGTGGACCTTAGATACATTTTGATCAATTCAGTTTGCTAAACGAGTGTTCAGCACTGGCGACAGCAATTGGAATTGTTAAAAACACTTAATGTGCTATCACTGTGTTTGGAAACGCAGATTTCAAATCTTTGTGGTCCCAATACTGCAGTACTACAGAGTGTTGACTTCACTGGGGAACAGATGAGACAAACTTTAATTCAGTTGCCAAATCTTCACCATGCCTACTAAAAACAAGGTAAGTCCGTTGCAGACTTCAGTTGAATTATCTCAGGTATTTTTTAAGTCAAACAAAATGCCAAAAATACATCTGAATTCGCTCAAGAAAGAAAAACATTCTTCTGCCTCACTGATGACAGTGTTCAGTAACCAGTTGATAAAGTTCACTTTAAACTTTTTCTCTCTAATTGTCTTTTCTGTTCTTTGCGTTTCTCTTTACCCGACTTACATTTCTGGATCACTTTCATGTTGATCACTAACGAACATATCTTAGCTAAATGTAGTTCAGGTGGGTAGCTGCGTCAGCAGTCGTAGGCTACAAAGGAACAAGTAATAGGTTTTTTCCATGCTGAAAAAAAGAAGAAAGAGAACACAACATTAAATCCCAGTAATGCTAGTAAAATTACTTATGTTTTGGCATACAAAACAGAGTACAAAAGCTTAGTAATAAGAAAACTCTTGATTTTGACATTAATTAGAAACATGCATTAATTCAATTCAAGATGCTTTATTTGCATGACCAATGAGTAAAATCAGTGCTGCCAAAGCAAAACAAATACAATTAACATAAAAAAAATCTACAGACATTTTTACAATAAAGACACATCGTAAGATATTACTGTACATATAAACATTTTGAATATCATTAGGAGACAGGCTCACTGTTTCTCTGGCTGTGACAGGATTATCTGACAAAGCTGTGATTTTACACATCAATTTACTGCATATCTCTTTTTCTCAAATGCCTTGAGTGGAATGATTAATTTACTCCTAGTAATTCAAGTTTTAAACATTGATTTTTTTTTTAATTTACAGAGTTTTCCTATGCACGTGTTCCTGAACTGTCATTTAAAGATGATTTTTTTCTAAACTATGATAAATGTAATGACCTGAAAAAAGTTTAGTATGTATTCAGATGAGCTGTAGATTATTGGACATACTTTGCTGTTTGTATACCGAATGTTGCAATAAAAATACTATTTTGAAAAAATAGAAAAATTGAAAAAAATTAGAGGAGAAATGTATAGGAGTACAGTATATGCATTTTAAAAATATGTTTATTAATAACTATAATAGTCCAGGTCATATACAGTATTTTTTTCAAGAATAAATCACACATGATTCAAACTGAACTGCATTGGATAACAGGTCCACAGAGGTTTCACATCTAAACTACTGTTTTCTCAATGATTGCAGTAGGATAGTGTACAGAATACTTACCAAATTGACTTCTGGTACTGTATCTGCATATCATCATTCAGATTTAAACAAAAACAAAATGTAAAAAGAAAATTATAAGGAATTCAATGAAACTAAAATTGAATAGTGGTCAGGTGGGCTAGAATGAAGTGAGACAACTTCATTGTCGTCACAGTCTTGCTGTTTTTTCAAGTTTCCTGTGTCTAGCAGATCCACATTCTATACTTTAATTGACATACTCTTTGAAGTTGCCACATACAGTAGCTCCTACAGAATCATCATGTTTGTTATATACTTTCTTACACCGTGTAAGTACATTATATCATTCATGTTTTACTAACGATTTGATTTCAAATTCAATAGTTAAAAATATTTTTAGCACTGTAGTAATCAACATTTATTTTCTTAAAGTTGTAGCTGGGGTTGATGTCAGACTGAGCTCTTCAGGTATGTTAATTATTTCCACATTTGTATTTATTTTTTGGCTCTTTTCTTAATTTTTATTTAGATGTATCAAAGAAATTAGCACAGGGGTGCTACAGCACTTCTTAGACATAAAATTAATTTTGACCCATCTCTCAAACATTAGAAGTAGCTGTTGTGATTATAATAATAAATTCTCAATCATTTCTATAAGTTTATTAAAAAGAAACTTTACTTGTTTGTTTCTTACTCAGACCTACTTCAACGTCCCCTTCTTAAAGTGGAGCCAGAACACATCAATGTGGAGGACATTGTCAGACTGCGCTGTGAAGCTGAGAGAGGAGAACAATGACATTTCTACACCGATCAAAGCCCAGAGCCTTTCAGAACAGTCCTGAACAGATTTAAAGTTTGTCAGCTCAGTACAACTGGGAGAGAGCTGCTGGAAAACAGAGCTCATGTACATAAAACTGAAGTCTTTCTGAGCTGTGCTGCTGAGATGATTGTGGAAAACCAAAGAATTATTTCAGAGCAAAGTGAGATCAAGAAAGTGGAGGTGGTTGGTGAGTTTTTTTAACCTTTTAAATATGAAGAATAATATTATAAATGCATTTCTATATTAAGTAGTGTTAGAACTGTAACTTCCTGTTACTGTAAATAGTATATCCAAACTGGCGTATGATAGTTTGAATAGAGATTGCCTAGGACGTTTCACAACTTTTCTGTGTTTGGTTTTGCATTTATGGGCTGCAAAAGGCCAGACAAACAGAAGGAATTGTGTAAATTATTTCAAAAAGGTATTGAAAATAAAAAAAAGATTATTAAAAGCCTATTACCAAAAGATAATGTTTTTTTTCCCTCAAGAATTCAACTTTGTCTCATTTTTATTAAATTCTTTCCTATTTTATTCCTTCCATCTCTGGCTCTGTCTCCTTCCCCTTCACCCAGGTGCTCTCTTTATAATTACAGATGACTAAAATCCTCTTTGTTTTGCCCACAGTTGGCTTTGGACAACTTCGTCTACAAGTGGACCGCAAGCACATCAACACAGAGGAAAATGTCAAAGCTCGCTGTGAAGCTGAGAGAGGAACATACTGCCATTTCTACATGGGTCCAAGTGCAGTCCCTTTCCGTTCAGAGCTGTACAGGAGAGAGTTTCAACTCTGTCTGCTCACTGTGTCTGGGAAGGAACTGTTGGGAGAGATGGGTGACAGAACAAGGACTGAAGTCTCTCTTAGCTGTGCCATTGAACTAACAGTTAAGAGTCTCAATTTTACTTCACTTCGTAGTGAGAACATCAGAATCAAAGTGGAAGGTAAGAACCATGTCATTTAAATTGAAAATATATATAACATACCTAAACACTGTTTATAGTTACCTTGTTTTTAAGATTGAACTATTTAAAAGCTCCAGTATAATATTCAGGTTGGAGATGTAATCAAGATGTAAACATTCTTTATAATTTTCTATTGGAAAACAATGTGTATAGTGTGTATTAGAAGAGAAATCAGACTTCGGCAGCAAACAGAGAATGCACGAACATGTGTGGAATTTTCCAGACTTTAAAAAGTTTAAGAAATTTCTAATGCAGTGTACATGAGAATGTGTGATATTCTTATTGTACTAGCTGTAGATGAGCAGTGATATGTGAAGAGTATTATGTGATAAATTCAAGGGAATAGAAACATTTTTCAGAAAGTTTTAATATATTGAAAAAAATGTACATTAACACATTATGAAGTGGCTGTAATTCAAACAGTATGTACTGAAATTGTGTATAACAAAATTTACAATTCATATAAAAAACTTAGGTTAATACTTCATTTTTTCTAACGAATTGTTCTAATCTGTTATTCATCAGCCAACCTGGTATTTACAGAATTGTCCTGACTCACAAATGTTGTTCTTTTGTTCCAGCTGTTGCAAATTTTAATGTCTCCATAACTGAAACAAGTAAGTAGATTCCTTATGTAAAATTTGTTTGAAATGGTAGTTGGTTATTCATAATTCAGAGGATCACCAAAACTGTTCTCCTTAGGAATTTTGCTAATAATCTCAAATAAAAGCAAATGAAAACCCACTTACAGTAAATGAAATGTCAGGGTAACACCAATCATCTAAGAGTAGGGAAGATGTGCCAAACTTAATCCCTTGTAGAGATGCTCTTGATGCCTCTTAAGAATAATTCATAATTCAAAACTTTATAATGTATTACCGTATTGCAATAATGTCATATTTTGCTGAATAACAAAAAATATGCAGTATACACATATTTAAGTGAATATTTATAATCAAAACGTAAATGCTCAGACTGAACAATTTCATGGGTAACAACGTTAAATGACAATAGAACTGCAAATAAAAATAAAAAAACTAAAATGTTTTGATTGTACTATATAAGTATTCACCACAAATAATTAATTCAACTGTTCAATCAATAAGTTCTAAATTGCTAAAGCAACCTAAAATTAGCTTAGATGCACAAAATTACTTTGACAAATAACATAAGCAATTGTATCCATCTACTACTGGAAGGGGGGTAAACAGTACTGAGAGATGTAATGTGGTTAAGAAAAGCAGCATGCACATTATAAAATTGTTCAGCATTCTTGCAGTCTTAGTTTGTAATGTTGTTCTGCTGTGTTGATACTGTAAGTAGATCTAGCAAAGCTATCCCTAAAATTTCAATTTAATGAATTGGGAATGTTTTATCTCTTTTTTTCCAAGATGTTACAAAGACAAATTCTAATACAACTGAACTCCGTGAGTATCTTCAGTGTCTGAAAGACGTGTTAAAAATATTCAGTTTAGTGATTCCATGTACAGTATTGTGTCCACTGAGATTAAATTTATTAAAACAAATTTATTCTATTAAATATATGATATCTTCTCATAGCCCACTGTCAAAAACTGAACTGATGCACTCTTTAAGCACCTCACTTAACCTGGAGCCCAGAGATTCATCCTCTAAAGTACCAAGTTGAAATTACAGATGTAAGATATTCTTTATTGTATATTCTAAAACATGAATGGTTTATTGGAAAATTACTGTACTTACAATTTAGCCAATTGGAACATTGGAATAATTTGTTTAGACAAATTGTTGCAGGGATGAATAACAATATTAGGATGGATTATTGCAGAATGGAATTATTGAGGTGATGTGAGTTAACAGTCAATGTGGAAGAACTTGTGCCAGAAGAAATTATTGTTAGAACGACATGTTGTCAATTGTTTAGGATGAGCAATGACTTGACCATTTGTTATGCACCCATATTAAATTAATTTGGCACATTTCATTGGTAGTGTCAGAAACAATCACAATTATGGTTTTCAGAAATTTTCTTCATTCTGGATAAATCTTTACCTTCTTCTTAGTGGTATTCTCAGTAGAAATGTAATACCATACTATTACACAATTATTATACAATTATTTTAATTGTTTTTCATTTGCCTTACACTTGCATAAGACTTGTATCAGTTAAACGATGTGAACTCAGTGCTAGCTATCTTAGCAATTTTGTAGCTTTGAGACAGTGCATACTTTTTCTGTCAGATAAGCTCAAATCATAAGGTCTGGTCTTCTGCCACAATCACACTTTAACATTCCTATATTTTTTTTCCTTTTCCAGGAAAATATCCTCATTCTTTTGTATGGGTAGCCATAGCTGAACTGTTTTCTCTAATGGCAACAATGCTCCTGAGTTTCCTCTATTTCAAACACAGTATGTTGAGATACTTTCCATTAATATCAATATAATGTCCTTATTTGAGGGTTTGTTATTAGACTGACAGCTTGTTATAGTTTCTAATTGAATAGTGTAATTTTAAGACCCAATGCTTTTTTTATATTGGATCCATCTTTTGTGTTATAAAGTGTTGTTTTCTTATGACTACAAAAGTGACAAAAGATGTAGCATGTCTAAAACTCTCAAGACAATAAATCAATATGAATTTTAAGTATAAAAAATTGCTGCTAAAATATATCTGGATAGTATAGTGGACATCAAAAGAAATAAGTTTTTTCTTTAAGTTTATAACTGCAATTTTACTTTAAAACTACAAGAATTTCACAACACTTTCATGAAATAAATTATTTCATAGAAGAAACATGATGCCCAGTGCCCTCTGTAAGTACAATGAAGACAAAATTGCAATTTTTGCTGTATATTAAAGCAATTTGGATATGAGATGAAAGATGAATATAAGGCAGAATGTCACCTTTAATTTCTGGGTATTTATATGCTTTTATGTTGCACTATTTTAGAATAATAGCAGTTTTTTTGTTCGATCCCCTTATTTCAGGTGAGCATAAGTATTGGGACAATTGGCTGCCCGGTGTTTCTTATTCCTGTTGCATTGATCGTGCACGAGATGTAAATGTGTACCATTGGATTTAGCCTCTGCTCTTCCCTTTGGTGTCTGCCTCTGGCATCAATAGGCCTAAACCAACATGAAGAGCAGGGAGCTGTTTATGAATTTAAAGCAAGCAATTTGAATGATGAAAGAAAAAATAATTCAATCAGAAACACAGTTCAGAAAGTGGACATGGAAAAGTCAACAAAATGGAATATTCTGAAAAAGAAATAAACCACTGGTGTACTTAGCAATCAACAACCAGGAAAACAACTGCAGTTAATTAAATTAATCAGATCTGGGAAGAAAAACTCTAAAACAACTGTTGCTGAAAACACCAACAACCTGAAGGTATCATAAACTACTGATTGCAGAAAACTTTGACAGTGGAAAAACCTCTCATCTGCACCACAAATACAAAGTTATGGACAGATGAGACAAAGATAAACCTCTACCAAAGAAGAAAGAGCAGAGTAAGGAACAAATTGCCGAAGATCCAAAGCATACCACTTCATCAATGAAACATGGTGGAAGTAGTGTCGTGGCTTGAGCATGCATGCTCAGTAGCTGCCTCTGGAACGGGATCATTCATCTTTATTGATGGTGTACAGTAACTAAGGACTGTAGCAGCAGAATGAATTCAGAAGTGTCAGGCCATGATATTTGGGCATTCTCATTGATTGATCTATTGTTCACAAAATCTGTGCCACATTCACTGATGTCCATCTGGTTAGGCTAAACTGTTGATCCAGTGATAAAGAAAATGTGCCTCTTCCACTCTTCCAGATGTACAGTACCTGAGGTGTTGGTCCAACACATCGATGACATAACAGCATTGTTTTCCCGAGAAATAGGGCATAATGAATGATTTTTGTGTCTTTTTGTTTTTCATCAGGCTTAACATTCAGTATCTGATCTTCTGTGTCAACCTTCTTACTAATGAAGTGATTTAGCGCTTTATGTAGCAAAGTTATTTATATTTATAGTAGACTGGCATGAATGATAAAGTAAACACTATGGCATAAAAACTGAACAAAACTCAGAATCCATACAATATACATTATTTACTTAAAAGCGTATTGTGCATATATATGTTTCTTGTGATGCTCAGAAATGTTACACACACAGTACAAGAAGATGCTTTCAAATGGTTAAGCTGTAATTGTGTTTTTATTGTATTGTTTTAAGAGAAGTAATTATATTATTTATTGTATTTATGAAAAAAAAATCAAATTTCAATTGAACAGGAAGCCTCAGTTTCTCTATTTGATTTATTTCAGAGAGAGACAAACATCTCAGACAGAGGTAAGTCAGTACTTTGTATTCTCTACACTTTATTATTCTTTGGAAACATTATTAGTAGTAGTACTATATAGAAGAATGTTATTTAGTTTTAGAAACATTTCTGAAACCAGTATATAATTTTAAAAACGATTGTATGGATCTGCACCATTTTAATTTTTACATAGAAAAGAGATTGTATGCCACAATACAACATGCCACAGTATTAAAGCAGTAACACAGGCTCCCTGAATTCACACACAAAATGTTATGCAATACAACTACTTACATGTCAGTGTAAAATTATTTCTGGAATTTGGATGTCACTCCTCTCTCTTGAGGTGTCATACATTGTACTCTATGTATGCACAGTGACATTAAAAAACCAAAGTCATCAGACACAAATCTAAATTGAAGAATAAAGTCATAAGCACAATCTTTTGGCTTCAGCATCAAGAAGGAATATGCTTTTTATGTACAGCTCTGTCAAACAGCTCTTTGGTCCAGGGATACAAGATCTAGTCGCAAGATACAACTATTAACAGTATGTCTGTACTATGTTGAAAAATAGCTGTAATGCTATGATCCTGAAAAAATGTAGTGGACAGCAGATATTTGTGTTTTTGTATAAATAAATACCACTTTGTTTAAACTGTAAATTGTAATGCTTGTATTTCCGCATACTGTATTGTAAGGATAACTCTACAAAAGCAAGAATTCAGAGAGATGGGAACGTAAGTACTGTATGTGTGAACATACCGTACTTCTAAATGTACTTTAAAACCTAAATGCAGGAGTGTAGCTTTATTGTATTTACATGTGCTTTCTCCTCAACAACCTTGCAAACATTCACAGTTTTTTTTATTTAGATTTTTGTACACACTAATGATGAATAGACTGGAAAGATGAACAGATTATCAAGTATCAAGTATTACTTGTTAATGTGTTCCAAATATTGCAAAACATCATTTGACAATAAACTATAAAGAGATCTATCAAAAATAATGATAAACATCACTTGCCATGTATTTTAGATGTGCACAGGGTATTCTCACAAATCGTATGACCAACTTTAGAAATATATTGTATATTAGCATTCATGCTCATTAGGATCAGTGAAACAGGCATGTTTCCAACTATTTTTAATCTTTCATATGAACATCCCCAGAAATTCAATTAAATCAACATCTGCGCCACTGAGATGATGAAGTGAAGAGCAAAAGCCCAGAAACAAAACTCAAGGATTTCTTATTTTCTTCAGTCAAAAACTAATGAACATACAGGAACGGCCCAAATTATGACTCATGAAAAATCCTATGCTTTGTAGTTAACCTCTCATGTCTGTTCATGTAGTGTTCTTTAAATTTGTATTTCCAAATACTGTATGTTTTACCAAATATTTCAATTTTCTGATTTTAGTTTACTGGTGGGTATTATCTTAATTTGTGTTCGTCTTTGTATGCTTTGGTGTGAAACATTAAGTGGCAATGAGTTTTGTCTTTGAAATACTTTCTGTAGAAATAATGTTTTCTGTAATTATCTATAGCATATGTGCTTAATAAATTTGTTAGCAATATATTAACTATTATGTACAAGTATTGTATATTGTTATTAATTTATTGTATATTGTTATATGTGTTATACAGTATATTGCTGTTGTGTGACCTGTTTCTGTATCTTACCTATAGGATAAGCCTACAAAAAATGATGTCACTAGTACTAAGTCTTTGAACGTTTTTGTCTTGAGTTAAATTTGGCTATTAAACAACAGTATTTTACTTATTGTTAAACAAATGAGCTTTTTATATATTTATTTGTAAAGCAATAACAATTTATTAATATGGTGCCTTGAAAATGTTTGGATAAACGGATATTGATGTGATGATGTGATGTAATTAGATATAACTGGAAGTCTTATTAAAACAAAGTTTGTGATTTAAACTATGTGAATTTGCTATAACATATTTTGGCTATAGCAAAGCTTTCTGTGATAAATTGAAACTACAGTGAGACAAATACAGAAGAATTTTCTTTAATGCATCTTTTGACTGCATCCTGAAGAATGCAGGTGTCCTCAATCCGGTTTAAAAATCAAGAACATTTTCCAGTTTCCCTTGAAATGTCATCTTTTGTATTTAATCCTGTACAAGTGTAGTAGCCATACACCAGTGGGGGTATGCAAAAGGTTTATTAGTTAGAACAGAGCTTCAGAAATTGGTGTAGTGATGTGATAATTTGGTTGTAAAAAATGAAAAAGAAGTTGTCAACTGAAACAAATTGAAGCAATGGGAGGAGTCCAACAATTCTGTTTGGTATTAATTGTGTTAATAGTGTTAGTTAGCAGGTTGTCTTTGGCTGCTGATGAAGGAAACAGATTTGAGAAGTCTGCTTTAAAGAGAATCCAGTAATAAAAGTAGTTCAGATCAATACGACTGTGGGGTACAGTGTCTTTGGAACAGGCACAAAACAGAGGCCATTGCTTACTAAGATAAGATAAGATCACTTTATTGGCCATATAGAATTTCTTGTATTAGGAATTTGTCTTTTTGCATCCCCCAACTTGCTGTCCATGAGACACACAGACAGGGAGAGAGCTTGGGGTCAGAGCACAGGGTCAGCCATTCATATGATGCCCCTGGAGCAGTTGGTGTTAAGGGCCTTGCTCAGGGGTCCAACGGAGTAGGATTCCTCTGCCGGCCACAGTATTCAAACCAGTAGCCTTCCAGCTACAGGTGCAGATCCTTAGCCACAGAGCCATTTTGGTTCATGTACCCTGTATCATAAGATCTTAAAATGTTAGAAATGTATAATAACAAACCAAATGTATCCCAACAATATGTTTTAAATAAAAAAAAATATAAAATATAAAAAAATTTTGCCCTGCCTTTTAATATCATGACTTACTTTATGTTACATGGAAGCTACACTTGGGCTTGTACTGTATTCTTGTTGCAAAGGGTAACCTAGAGGTAGGCCTCAATTACAGCATACTGTATAACAAAACAGTTTAATTTACCTGTGAATGCAACTGGGACTGCACAATAGCCATGGAAAATTTAGTTTTATTGTAACTAACAACAACAATAAGAAGAAGAATCTTTTACATAAAAATACTTTTGAATAGAAGTAAATTTTTTCATACTGAATCCTGAATTCATGCTTGGTTCATCTGGTACTAAATGGATCTACTGTATATGGATACCATATACTGAGAGTTTTTCTTTTCAGTGTTGGAGCAGGATTATGTTTTATAAGAATCTTACAGAACTCCATTAAAGCCTTTTCAGTCCTCTACAGAATCCTACTGAGATACTATAGGTTAAGTCTTTTAAGTACTGTAGAAAAATACAATTTTAATGGTATCTTTAAATATAGAGTCCTATAGTACTGTGATAGGATCCTATACTGTAGGTCTTTTCCGTAAGTGAAAAGGAACCAAATGGCAGTTCAGCTCAAATGTCTACACTTCAGAAGTAGTGTGGTCTCATGCAGGGCCCAAAATAATGATCAATTTTGTTATCTTGGGAGCTCAGAAGAGCACATACTGTACCTCCTTAGAAAGACATCAAGTACAGTGCATATCAAACATTTAGCGTTTCATATACCACATATTTATGAAACATTTATATATTTACAGTATACTGTATATACTGTACATACTATACAGTTTTAGCCCTTCCATTAATTTCTCACACACAAGCACATTATGTCACAGTGTAGATAAATGACCAAATAAACATGATACATTACAGATTTAACAGACAATTACATATTAATAAAACAGATAAATACTTTTCCTATTGATATATTATAATCTGCATTAACAATATAGACTTACAGTTTTCATCCTGGTCTGGAACTACCGTACAACAGAAACGCAATCAGAAGTTTCACTCACCATCCAACCTGGGGTGAGGTCCGGTGTATATGCAGGTTTTCCATGTGTTTTTATAGCACTAGTACCTGAAAAGCAAAGAGAACTTGGTAAATTGGTCTAATTAAGTCTATAATTCAAGTTGTTTAAAGTTCAACTAAAAACCTGTAAACACATTGTCCTTATTGGACCAGAATTGAGTGTGACCATCTAGTCACCTACACATGCAGCAGATCAGCTAGAGAATGAAAAATGTCTTCAAAAAATGAATCAATGGGAAATTTGACGAAGTTGGATTGTGCAGACAAAACAATTTTATAGTTTGACAAGACCAATTCAATACTATGTGTTGAATAAACATGACCTTCTAAGAAGGTCTTGGGTACAGAAAGAACATCTTAATCAGGAGCAGAGCAACAAAGATAGCCAATAAAACTAGTTTGTTGGCATGTAATATTATTTGTGAATGACCCCTTTAAAGGGCAAATAATTTTAAAATCAAACCAATCCAATAAACCAAATGTTAAAATCAAAATCCAATCCAAGGTTGATAAGCGCATCCAAGCAATTATTTGGATATGCTTATCAATTGAATGATCAATTAGGGGTTTAAACATATTCAAGTTTTTCATAATGTCTGTAACTGGTCATAACATGAACAAAAGGCCTATCTCAAAGAAGCAAGAAGTCTGTTGGTTCTAAAATTACACACAAACACACGAATTATCTGCAATGTGGGTTAGATGGAAAAACTATGATGACAGCTCATCTGTATTCTCTTTAAAGAGAAGAATCACCATTCTTTTGATGGCACATCAATTGATGAATATGAGTAAACACATTCTGAATTGATGCTTTCTCTCTTAGTGCTGCTGAATGCAAGAGAAAATGTACTGTGTGACTTTAAACTTACGTTTTTGACAAAGACAGAAAACAGTTACAGAGTTTACCAAGGCAAAAGTCTGAAGAGATCAAGTCAGACAACTTCATTGTTATCACAGCTTTTTTTTTACGTTTCCTGTGTCAAGTAACTATGTATGGTAGTTCTACACCTTTATTCGCACTGAAAGTGGATCTTAAACCCTGCAGTAGCATCATGCTCTTTATGTCATTTCTTACACAGAGTGAGTACATTAACTTTATTCATGCTGAAAGCAGACTTTTCTCATTGATTTCAATCAGAAACTTTTACATGTTGAGATTTTTACATTAATGTTAATGTTCTTCTGTTAAAGTTATAACTGGAGTAGAAGTGAGAGCAAGTTGCTCTGGTAAGAGCACTGTATTTATGAAATATATCACTTACATATAGTAAGTAATCATTACTTAAAGTATTTACTTTTAAATTAAATATTATACTTATTTATTAATAAGACATTTTAATCCGGGGAAATATGTGTTGAAAATTGTCTTACATGTACTAAAAAGATAACAAATAATGTTTCTTATTGATCAATAAATGTATTTCATCAGACAAATTAATCAGATCATACAGTAGATCATTATCATGAATAATCAGTTATCATCAAATTTTATATACTGTACATATTCAGGATAGTATTATGTTACTCCTAAATTGGACATGAGCTTTACAGTAAATTCTCAACTCAGTGAAGTTTACTTACAGATGCAGCCATTCAAAGTGCGCGTTACAGACACGTACCGCAGATGGCGTCGCGCATTGTGACGCAAGATGACGCGCGGCACCGCAGTACGTGATTGGTTGACCGACAGGGGCACTCGTGGTCGGTTGGTCTGTCGTAGAAAGACTTACAGTAAACGTCTTTGCTGTGCCCGTTGTAGATATTGAATTTTACCACTGAAGGGAAATCTTAGTAGCTGAGCATAAAAAGAATAGGAGCATACTGTAACGCGTGTGAAGGCCATAAACGATATTAATTTTGGAACATAAACATACACTACTGTATATGGCTGGTCTTTAAAGAAAAAATACACACCAGTATTCCATTTCTCCCTAAACATTTTAAGCATTGAAGTCTTTAACTAAAGAGATACCGGAGTCAACAAGCATACTTTTAGAATTTGATTAATAGGGAATATAATATGGAATCGCGTATCTAAAGAATTTAATAACGATATGATTATATTCGTGTACTGCGACAGGGCTGTGTAGGGCTGTTTCGCCTCCCTCTTCATGTGACTTCCCCTGGAGCCTACTGGTCTACGTGCCCGCTTACCAACTCACGGGTTGTGTGTTCAAATCCAGCTGGTGCTGGACTTTTCTTTTAACAAGCATTTCTTCGAAAAAATAGAATAGCGATATTATGGACAATCAATTGACTTTTATATTTCAAAATATCACAACATGATCGATTCTAAGTCATTTTTGATAACAATGAATAGTCACCTTCTTCCCTTCTGACAACGGTCCCTGCTTCTGCTTCCTGCTTCTATTGTGTATAGGTGTGTGTGTAATAGAGTACATTTTTATAGAGAAATGGAGGCTGGACAGTATGCGATACAATATAAACATTTATATTGATTTAAATTGTGTTTTGATTTAAATCGCAAAAGCGTGTTTAATTATATGTGTTTTTTTAATCATAATCAGGCTAATGCAACATAAATTGATACAGTATCTCTGTCTTATTTTTAGTAAATAAAGTGCATTTTTGCACACTATATGTGCAAACGTTTTATGATATGTCGCTGTTGTGAATGTCTGTGGACATGTGCTGGCTGGACAGGAGGCTCTACTGTACACAGAGAGCTTAGAAGACAAAGATATCAATTTATTTTAGTCAAAAATTTATATATCACCTTTAAAAGTGGAATCTCAAAGCAAAGTAAATACCCAACACTGATTGAACCCATCTGCTATGCTAATAAAACACCTTGAATTGAATTGAATTGAAGGAGAGAGGGGGGGAGGGCGCGTGGCAAATAAGATACACTCCACAGGCATCCACAACAGCAACATATGAAACGTTTGCACATATAGTTAAGTTATTACTTGGTTTTCAAAGTCGGGAGACATTAGAGGCTTGCCACACCCAGACTGTTAAACCAACGCATTAGCACGTCAAAGCCCATTGAGGACCCGGGCGCAATAATTGTTTTGTCCCTTGATTTACTGATCTGCATTAATTATGGAAATCGAGTTCCTGCTCTGTGCAGACGACCTGGTCCCGCTGTCGCCCACAGAACAGAGGCTGCGCCAGAACCTGGCACTGCTGGAGCAGCACTGTCAGACCTGGGCGCCGACAGTCAATCTGGACAAGACCAGAGTTATGGTTTTCCAGAAAAAAAGCCAGACCTCAGGGAAACAGGTACAAATTCACACTTAACAACACATTAACACCTAACAACGGGAGCAGGGACGAATTAGGCCAGTACCCACTATTGTTAAACATACAGAAAAGGATATTAAAGTATTGAATATTAGTATTGGCTTTAGTATTAGCCATACAGTGCCCATAAAGTGCCCATTTTCCATTCAGCGGGTGCCTGAGCCGCTGTGTCCTATCTTCTGACAGTCGCCGTTATGAACAAACATTTCTTTTAAAAAATGAGACGTTTCCCTTGGTCAGAGATATAAATATATAATATATAAATAAATTAAATTTAACTAACATGTGAAATAGCGTGTGAAAAAGTGGTAGTTTAAGCTTTTCTGCTAATATAATATGGAATTGCGTATCTAAAGAATTTCATAACGATATGATTATATTCGTGTACTGCGACAGGGCTGTGTAGGGCTGTTTCGCCTCTCTCTTCATGCGACTGTACCAGGAAGAGGATTTCTTTCTATTCGAAACGTGTATTTTAAAAGTTTAAGAAGTAAAAACCTTACAGCGTACACAGATTTCTAAACTGATCAGCATCGTTATCTTTGTCTTATGCATAATAATGTTCACCGCTCTGTCCAGCAAATTAATAATAAACTTTATTTTATATAGTGTTTTAAACGAATAAGTAATTAGATTGCTCATAAACCTAATCACTTGCTTTTTCTTTTTATTTAGGCTCGGATTTCAAATATAGATCGTATTATTAATAACCATAATAACAACCAACCAACAAAAACAACCATATAAACATAATACCACCCAAAAACATAGATAACGACCACAATACAAAATCAAATATATCAAACCATTATACTCTCGCAAATTCCTCCAATTATCATAATCCCGCCCCTTATGCAAAACCAAACCCTCCTCCCATCCCAGTTTCTCCTCTTTATCATAAACAAAATCCACCTCAATTTTCAACATAAAGCATTACTGCTTACTGGGTTTTTGAGGGGGGGGGAGGTGTCTTTCGCTGGAAATCTCGCCTGCTTCTACTTTACGAGTACAACCCCCTCTCTGCAGGAGTGCTGGCTGTGACGAATTAAACCGGTTTCACAAGTATTTTTAAAGTAGGAAGTACAGTGTTAACTGGTAGCTGGGCACCTTAATTAAGTCGCTTTAACATGCTAATGCGTTGGTGTAACAGTCTGGGAGTGGCAAGCTTCTAATGTCAACTCGACTCGATTGGAAGACAATGAACGTATTTTAGCCCTAAATGAATTAATAGCAAACATGGTTTACATAAAAGACATTTTTCCAAGAAAGTTTATAATAATGCGATCTATAGTTGAAATCTGAGCCTAAATATAAAGGAAAAGCATTTTCAGAGAGCAATCACGCTGTGTTTATGTAGAAAAAGCGATTAGGTTTATGAGCAATCTAATTACCTATTCGCCTAAAACGCTATATAAAATAAAGTTTATTTAGAGATGAATGATCAGTGTCGCAGTTTAAATAATTTTCGTAGGAGGGCTTGGACAGATTCCAAGTGCATTTTTGCAATTTACGTTGCATTGTCCAATGTGCTGTTGTAATACAGTGTAGAATACAGTTAGTCTAAGCTTTATCAGCTTTATTTATGGGTTGCAATTTAGAAAAAGTCAAAAACCGCACTCAAAATGCAATTTAGAGCTTTCTGGCAAGAGGAGACACCCAAATTATAATGTAACATGCCACTGTTTGTGCATGAACAAAGTTATACTGCAATTTTCCTTAGATACGCGATGAAAAAAAATAAATTTTTTGAATCCCCGGCGGAACACACTCCATAAGAATCAGCGCTTTTATACAGTATATCGCCTTTAAACACATATATTTAAACACGCGTTTACGATTTAAATCAAAACGCGATTCAAATCAATATAAATGTTTATTTTGTAACGCATAGGTGACTATTCATTGTTATTAAAAAGACTTAAATTCGATCATGTTGTGATATTTAGAAATATAAATTTGTTTGGTGCGTTTTATTATATCTCTGACCAAGGGAAACGTTTCATTTTTTCAAAGAAATGTTTGTTAAAAAATAAAGTCATACAGTAGTTCCATGGGATTCAATCACAGACCATGTGACATGGGAGTCAGGAAACTAACACACAGCGCCACCAGATTTGATAACGCTATAAAAACGCTATAAAATAATGTTACTAGGCACAGAACAAGTTTACAGCACAGTACAATAATAAATGCTGACCATGACTTTAGAAGCATAAATTACCTTACACTCAATTTAAACACAAGCTGTCTTTAGCCCTCTAAGCTGGTTCATACAGAAATGTAGAAATCCAGGCTCAGAACACACAGCTTCATTAGCGAATACATATGCAGGACAACTAGAGAAGACGTTTTACAGAGGATGGATTTTTAGAAACATCCCATCAGTGACATCACTGAAGTCAACTCCTACTGTAGGTAACTGTCGTGTGGATAGTTTCACAAGAATCAGACAAAGGTTTAAACATCGCTTGCTCTAGATAAAACTGCAAAAAAAAAACAACAACCCATAATGTACTTCTTTGCGGCTCTGTTTGCCCAAATCATATATTCACAGCGTGAAATTAGAAAATAATATTACGTAACCAAAATCCGCAATATGGAAACAGAACCTGTGTAATTGTTGACAGATGATGTTCTCGTAACATTTTTACAAGACAAACTACAACATTTAAAAAATGACTTGTATGTACTTGATATCTCTAATCAATCCACAGCGATATAGTTAAAGCAGTCCCCGCACAAAACGAAACTAAAACGCCCTGGCCATACCGTTTTGCGCTTCTTATCAGTTGCTCAAAAGTAATTTGACCGTATGAAATGCATAATATAAACCAAGAAACATATACAGTACGTGAGCAGTATTTACGTAGTATCGGTGTCAAGACATACCTCTCAAATACTGTAAATCAAGTTAAAAATATCTCAAGACCGATTCTGGTCATAATGAAACCATGTTTCGTGTATGTTTTCTTTAAAGTACCGAGACCAGCCATATACTGTATGTTTATGTTCCAAAATTAATATCGTTTATGGCCTTCACACGCGTTGCAGTATGCTCCTATTCTTTTTATGCTCAGGCACTAAGATTTCCCTTCAGTGGTAAAATTCCATATAAATATTCAATACTTAAACGGGCACAGTTAAGACATTAAATATAGATATACATACTGTATACAGTACAGTTTGCATACAGTAATATGTTTATGTTCCTAAATCAATCTCTTTTATGAGCATGTGAAAGGCATGGTGAATCGATTCTCAAAAATTACTGTACTTTGCATGATTGGAAAAAAATGCGTGATTGCGAAATGCTGTGGTGTTACTTTTACAAAGACGGTCAATGAAAAAAAGAATGTGGACCAGGGCAATACTTTGAGTTTACAGCTTGTCCAAGGTCATTTATTATTAATACTATTAGTAATATCTTCGTTAAAGACTTTGATGGCTACAGCTCAAACATGAGAGGTTGAGCTTTATTAGCTCCATCTTGCGGAAATTCCGGATACTATTATTTTGCTAGCGGTATTTACCGGTAACTTGCGGTATTTACTGGTAACTCGCGGTAGACTACGTACAGCGTACCGGAAAATAATGCGGTATCGCCCGCGCATTTTGAATTGCTGCATCTGTAAATACAATTTTTCCTTCTTTAAAGAAATTGATTAACCAGTATTGAATTAACTGAAAACAGTTGACAGTTCACATAATTTAATTCTATTTCATGTTAGATCCTTACAAATTGTTCTTTTATTGAATAAGAGTAAAACATTTTGATTTTTCATTAAAAGATTTACCAAGTCAACAAACTATATTTCTCTAATGACGTGCAGTAAAATATTTAAACAGTTTTGTTTAAATTTAGATATATGTAGATATAAGTATATTATCATGACTAGTCTTTTATTTTGCAGTGAAATTATATTAATGCTGACTTCAGCACCAATCATTTGGATTATTATCTCTTTGTCGTTTTTACCATCTTATTGTACTTTTATCTGATAAAGATTATAAAAAAGAAATTTCACATATTTGTTTCATGCTCAGAACCAATTGAATATCCCCTTCTTAAAGTGGAGTCAGAACACATCAATGTGGAGGAATTTGTCAGACTGCACTGTGAAGCTGAGAGAGGAGAACAATGTCACTTCTACACTGACCAGAGCCCAGAGCCTTTCAGAACAGTCCTGAACAGGTTTAAAGTTTGTCAGCTTAGTGCAACTGGGAGAGAGCTGCTTGAAAACAGAGCTCATGTACATAAAACTTAAAGATGATTTATTTATAAACTACAGTATGATACACTAAGATAAATGGTACAGACTGCAAAACACATCAATTGAGTTAATTACAATGTGTTAATTACTTGTTGTATGTATGTAGAAGAACAGTAGATTTAGATGTTTTGTTTGTTATATATCACATAATAAAATATGAATTTAAAATATTAATTTCTATACTTTTACACATACATTTTCAAAGGTTTTGTTAATAATTACTAATAACATAACATGCCATCACAGTCCTGCTTTTTTCTGCTAAATTGTTGCAACACTTTTTCCAAAAAGGCAAATAGTGTTTTTCTAAAATCATTGCAATTTAAGCAGAACATAATTTTAAAAAGTTTCAAGAACTTCAATGGAAATAAGAATTAATACTTGGTCAGTTCTGCTGGAAAGAAGAGAGATAACTTTATCGTCGTCATTGTGTTGTTCTGTGGGTTTTTTTCTTTCCTGTCATCTAGCAGATGTGCATTCTACACTCACTGAAGATTCAACATACAGTAGTATCTTTATGCAACTACAGAGCTATCATGCTTATGTATTTTTTTACACTGAGTAAGTATTTTATATCACCAATCTGTTTGACCAATGACAGATTTTCTTCTAATCCCACAATTTAAATACATTTTTATGGGGTAATAACATTCTTCTTTGTTTTCTAAAAGTTGTAGCTGGGGCTGGAGTCACACTAAGCTGTTCAGGTAAGTTATTTATTTCCAAAATGTATTTATTTTGTTTGATGTTCATTATTATTTACAGTACATGTGTTAAATGATTAGCAATTAACACAGAAATACTGTATACATTCTTCATATACATACAGTAATATTTATTTTGATCCATAGGCTTAAAATATTATTATTTATTCTCATTTCCAAATTATATTATTCTATTATTTTTATGGTTACTTATATAATTTGAACACGTTTTTTATTTATTATTATTATCAGTAATAGTAGTAAAGCCCATCATCTTCATCTCTATCTGCCCACCTCTGTATGTATCATTTTAATGTTAAGTAAGTTTAAGTTTGCTTTATAGAATTTTTTCTTTGTTTCACACTCAGACCCAATTGAATGTCCTCTTCTTAAAGTGGAACCAGAGCACATCAATGTGGAGGACTTTGTCAGACTGCGCTGTGAAGCTGAGAGAGGAGAACAATGTCACTTCTACACTGACCAGAGCCCAGAGCCTTTCAGAACAGTCTTGAACAGGTTTAAAGTTTGTCAGCTCAGTGCAACTGGGAGAGAGCTGCTGGAAAACAGAGCTCATGTACATAAAACTGAAGTCTTACTGAGCTGTGCTGCTGAGATGATTGTGGGGAACCAAATAATTATTTCAGAGCAGAGTGAGGTCAAGAAAGTGGAGGTGGTTGGTGAGTATTTTTCATTTCAACTATTACATTTGAAGAATATTATAAATTTATTTTTTGTATTTGATGGAAAAACTATTGTGATTTCCTATTACTATAAATATTGTATCAAAAGTATATCATATTTTGAATAAGGATTGTATAGAACATTACATGATATTTCTGTGCCATGCATAGTTTTAATTTGTTACTAATGGCCCTTTAAATGTTTGTAAAAAACATGAAATTCATTAAATTGATCATCATTGCTTAAAAATGACTTGTTTCATTTCTTTAAAGTAAAACGATTCTATATTTCATTTCTTCCATTTGTTGTTCTACATCTTGCTAAATCTGGAAAACACCCCTGGTTTTGAATAACACAATATTATAAATATATTATTTTTATATTTGTACTGTTCTTTCTTTTACATTGTGATAATCATAATTGAATAATTCAACATATTCTGTACATATTTTCAAATATTTTGAAAAGCGATTCTCTAAAATCTTTCTGTGAAATATTAACTGTATTATAAATATTTAATCGATGTTCAAAATATCAATTACATTTGAAATAGGGCTACAAATGGCTGGTCAATAACAGGGGATCATTTAGAAAACTCCTGTTTGTTTTACCCACAGTCAATTTTGGACAACTTCGTGTACAAGTGGACCGCAAGAACATCAGCACAGAGGAAGATGTCAAAGTTCGCTGTGAAGCTGAGAAAGGGACAAGGTGCCATTTCTACATGGGTCAAAGCGATGTCCCTTTCCGTTCAGAGCCGTACAGGAGAGAGTTTCAACTCTGTCTGCTCACTGTGTCTGGGAAGGAACTGTTGGGAGAGATGGGTGACAGAACAAGGACTGAAGTCTCTCTTAGCTGTGCTGTTGAACTGGATATAAAGGGACAAAGTGTTTCTTCACATCATAGTGAGAGCATCAGAATCAGAGTGGGAGGTAAAAACCATCTCATTTATTTTTTAAAATCTTTTACACATCTAAACACACAGGTCCGATTTAAAAACAAGTGGAATATATGATCATTATGGAAATATTTTTCATATTTTTAACTGGAAGAAAAAAATTACAGTGTTTTAGGGAGAAATATCAGATTAAAGTAATCAACAAATACTAAAAAAGGCTAAATTACTGTAAAGAACATTTTGCGGTGTGGATTTCATTTTTCAAGATTATGTAATATCAAGATATTCCAGATGCAATATAAATGAGAATGTGTCTTCTATTAGTATTAAGCAAACAATATTGTATTGTAGTTTCAAGTGATTTATCGCTTGAAATATAACAGATTATGGATTTTGTGTATCTTTAATTTATTTAACATATTGGTTTTATAATTTATTTAACATTTTGATTCCTGCAAGAATAATGAGCAGTTTTGACTGTTCTGCAGGACTGAAAGCGAGTGGCGTTTCTACAAATATATGTGAGTAAAAGCATTAAGCAAAGCTATCTATAGATTGTAATAACATTTTATAAAGTACATAAAGCCTTAGTGTGAATGCTATTGTATGTGATGTAACATAATCTATTTGAAACTACATAAAATATTATGTATTAAAGACCAAAGTCATATTGATTTAATTTTTTTTTTGTTTTAACATATAAATATTCACTCACTTTAATGGGATGCACAATTCAAATAACACTGCAAAGTTTTTTTCTATACTAACATTCTAATAATAATAATATATTATTATTATATTTAGTCTTTTCTCATATTAACTACAGTAATGCAACACTCACTGGGCTATCTAAATCCACACTGAATAAACTACAGTATGTTCAGAATTTGGCAGCCAGAATCCTGACCAGGTCTAGTGCAAGCAATCACATTACTCCTATCATGGAGTCCTTGCACTGGCTAACTGTTAGGTTTCATGTCAACTTTATAATCCTCATGCTCACCTACAAAGCTCTGGAGGGGTTGGCACCTCATTAACTATCTAAGTTGATACCATCCTACTCCCCAACGTTCGCCCGTCGTGTTCTGGTCTTCTTTCTATCCTCTAAACCCGTCTACATTCTATGGGTGACAGGGCCTCTCCTGCTATGCTCCAAAGCTCTGGAGGTCTAATACTAAGGATATCAGAGAGTCGCCATCCCCGAGCCCTTTCAAATCTAGACTCAAAACCTTTTAAGAAGGTTTTTAGCTTTTATTTAACAGGTTCTGCATGCCCCTTTTTTCCTACTGTACTCCATAACTCCATCTACTATATCCTCTCAATGTGTATTTGTTTGTTGTTCTTTGAAGCACTTTGAGAAGCCAGTTTTAAAGACACTATTTTTTTTATTAATAATGAACAATTTATTGTACTATCTTACAGATGTTGTTCTTTTGTTCCAGCTGTTACAGATTCACGTTTCTCCACATCTGGATCAAGTAAGTGTCAGTATGATGTTGAAATTCTCCCTAGTCTGTCCCTTACATAAAGTTTGTTTAAGTGTTAACTGTTTAATCACAATTCATTCAGGCACCAATGTGCTTTCCATAGATCCATTGCTAATCATATCATATACAGTATGAGAACCCATATACTGTATAATGAAATTGCAATATGATATTAAGCATCTAAAATAAAGCAAATAAAAATCTGCCAAATATTCCTGTTCCTGTCTGTATTTAGAAAGTCCACTTATATGTGATGTGGCTAAGAAAAATAATGTATCAGAATTAACTTGTGTAGCTAGTCGTCCACTCACTTGTAAATCCAAACTGCAGCTTTGTTGTGGTGATAAAGAGGTTTATGACAATTCATTCCTTAGATTTTACTTTAATAAATATTGGATTTTTCTTTTCTCAAGCTGTTACAACATCAAATTCTGCCACAACTGGAATTGGTGAGTATCTCCAGTATCTGAAAGCTGCACTAAACATTTACATTTCCCATGATAGCTATTCTGTCCACTGTTGTTAACAATACCAAAAAACAGAAAAGTGATATAATAACAACATACAGTATATGATGCCCTTTCACAGTTTGCTGTCAAATACTAAGCTGTAACACCCTATATTAACTGCTCATTTTACTTTCTTCAGGTCAGCATCTCAAATTCATTTTGCCAGTTGCTGTTGTGCTGTTTTTACTGATGTCAGCAGCAATTCTGGGCTTCCACACCCTGAAACACAGTGAGTTAGACTGTTGTTACATCAACAGCAATCCAGAATTGAAACCCCGCAGGTTCAACCTCATATTGTAGCTGAACTTCTTATAGTCTGTTGTTGAACAGTTTAATTTCTTCAGCCTTTGACTGAGTTAATTAAGTTGTCTTATTAAAAGTTTTTGTTTAAGCAGAAGTCTGGAAGGAGGTCAAATTGTAATCTCACACTTCCACCTCTGTATGCATACTGTATAAGCTCCCTGGTATCTGTTCTTGCATTCCTTGCATCCACCCAGCCTCAATGTTGCAGCATTTGCTCCCTGGCTCATACCACATGAGTGAAGGGAGATGAGACTAATCTCTGAGCAGCACTGTCATTTCTTCAGCTAAAAAATATAAATAAAGCTAAAGTATTAAGCACACTATCCCTTTAAATTTGTTGGTTTGTGTCATCAATAATATTGGACCAAACTACTGAATTAAAGGTATGGATCCAAATACATACAGTAGTTTGTCTAGCATCAAGCACTACTGTATGTACTATATATTCACATCTGTATTAAGGAACATGCAAGCAATTGTTGAAAATCTATCTCTGAACAAACAAGTTCCTCCATATTTTGGTTTTCATTCCATCTGTTCACCAACAAGCATCAGCATACTGTAGTTATTCACTGCCAGTACCAACACCACTTCTGTCTCAGGCTTACCAAAAGGTTAATATAATGCCCTAACTTCAAATTAGTCCTTCTTAAATACTACAGCATCTTCTGGACCCGTTGTGAAATCACATTCTCTACCAATCAAACCTTAAACAGGCGTTCCTCCAAAACCATGCATTTCCAAACTGTCCAACCAAAAGCTTTAGCCCCAAATCTGTCATTGAGGAACTATCTGTGTTACTGAGTTCCTTTGATTTTTTCTGAGGGTATTGTCAAGTCTTGATCCTATATTGAGACAGCCATTTCCTCAGTCATATGAGTTATGCTACATTTTAATATGCTATCCTTATAAATGCTGTAGTATCTATCAAATTTGCCTGAACGTCTGAAATAACAGCTTTGCTCTAACCCTAGTAGACCTAGATTGACCAACACTTTGGCTATAACCTATATGGCTGAGGAAACACTGCCTGAACAGATTAATAGAATCCCTGGGGAGGGCAAACTGTGTCAAGGACCTGCTGCAAGGTGTGCAGATACAGTAGGTGGAAGAAAGGGATGCAAACCATTGAACCAAGGTAAAAGGATGATGTACTCCGAGTATAAACTCCATTGATTATCTTCATGGAGAATTTACAATTTTGGTGTTTTGCACTTAGAAAGATTTCATAGCATACAGTACAGTATATAAAAATACTGTATGATTGGTAGTGAAGAAACATTAAAATAACACAATTTGGATGTTGGTGAAAGAAGAGCTGTTTATTACGCTTGCAAGTGGGAGAGTAGCTTACCAAAGCAAGTCTCCCAGAACGGTTATAAGTTAGTCTTTTTATACAGTGTAACAAACAAAGTATTAGCACATACATCATATGACTTGCTAACTGTCGACTCAGTCATTTCCATTCTTATGCTGGTCTAACAGAAGAGACCTCCTCATATGGCACTTTGCCAGAACTCAGCATTCACAAAACAGGATGTTACAAGTTCCGCATAGACGTTATGTGAAATCATGAACAGACAACACTTGCTATGCATTTCCTGCTGACAGGCAAAGAATATGCAGCTTAACCTTTAGGAGATAAATTGTTAAAAGCATTTATTCTAGATTCTTCAGTAGATTGCACCTATTGAAAAAAAGGACGTCGTTGTTTGAGATGAATTTACCCAGTCATAATTTTATTTTTCAGAGAGAAACAAACCAGACAGTAAAAGGTGAATCTTTGCTTTTTTCTTATTCTCCTCATCATCTTTTTTCTTCTCTTGCCACGACCATTGCCTCCTTCAATCTCAATGTATGGGCTGCAACAATATTACATGATAAATTCTTACTAATTATTAAAACTGATGTCTCATGAAATGGACTGCTGGGAGTTTTTTGTTTTTATTTTGAATTAAAACTGTGTCGATTTTAAATTAATACTTGAATCAAAAGGCACTTTTATTTTAGGAAGTCAATCTTAAGCTTGTTTTTGCTTGATTCATGCCAGTTTCAGAAGAACTCCACCATTTTTATTCTAATACAAATAAAAAAATCTGATTATCTGATGATAATCAAACCGTCATTATAATAATACAATATTTTACATTGACATGCCTTCTTATTAGTACTGGATCAGAACAGAACTACATGGTGTAACAGTGTGGGAGTGGGAGGAGCCGCGGCAAACACCGGTAAAAGCTAACGCCCCGTCTGAGGGGATGGAGGCACTGGTGTGAGGTTAACGGAAACTGAAAAACAGAAGAAAGGGAGCGCAAGGCCAAAACTAAAAGAGAACTCAACCTGTCCCGGCCGGATGGGAGAAAAGAAAAAGAAAATGCAATGAAGGAAAAATATCCTCTTAACGCTCTGTTCACAATCCCTTTGTGGGGACTCGCTCCTCCCTCCAGGGAGGTGCTCAGTGTGATCTTAAAGGGCCCTCACAGCTGCGGCTCCTCCTTAATCAGCCAGGGCAGCTGTGGTTGCTCAGTCAATGCGTCACCCTTTATCCACACTGAACATGCCCCCATGTAATGCCACAGTGGTATTGTATGTAATTCTTTAAATCTTAATGTTATGATGCTTCTCTTCTATAGTGATAACGAAGAACATAGAAATAACAGTTCTGAGCTTGCTGTCTGTAAGTACTGTATGTGTGAACAGAAAATGTTTTCTTTGTATGTCATTTTACTCCATTTTACGTTTTTTCTCAATTTTACTTAAAACATAAATCCTACTTTAAAATCTGTTTTTCTCACTTTTCAACAGATGCCACTGTGAATAAAGAACAACCACAGACTGCAATGGTAAAGAGTTCAAATATTATATTTTCATCATATGGTAAATCTATTTTAATAATGTTCAAAATTCTAAAGTGTTTGATAATTGAGCAGTTTGAAAGGTGGTGTGTCATTTAAATTTTGTATTTTAAAAGAACCTTTTAAAGTATTACTGATAATCAGGACTCTGTGAAACAGTATGACAATTTAAATATCTGAGATCTCTTTCTTTCTGCTTATTTCGCACAGCAGCTGGAGGATGCAGACACTGATGTATGCTATGCCACTGTGAAACAATCTAAGCACCCCAATAAATCAGCACAAACGCTTCAATTAAGTAAAAAATGCGAATATGCCACTGTGATGATGCACTGAGAGAGAGTAACCTGAAAACAGTTCGACATTCATGTCTTCAATCAAAGAATAATAGAAAATGAATCCTAATGGGAAAATGTATTTCATTTATTAACTTTCACAGTACAGCATATTACTGATACATTGTTCAGTTATGGTCTATGTGTACTGGATATGAAAAAGTATTAGCTAATAAATTGATGTCAGAAAATCTGTTAAGGAAGTATTGTTGAATATTTCTTCATATATTTATATATTTACCTGCTGACTTACAGAGTTTATTTTTTGCTATCTTAACTAACTCCCCCACCCACAAATGGTGGTTGTTGTATGTGCATGCATGCGGTTTAACAATTTAAAGAAAACTGACGGATCATTTTTCCTAAACAAGAACTGCTTTGTATCAACCTATCAATTCTGTTCTGTCCTATTCTGTAAGCGAAGTCTAATATTTAAAGTTTGTTTTTATTTGCTATGTGGTCTTCTTGCAAACAGGAGATGACTATTAAATTGAACCTTCACATGTCTATACTTAGCAAGAACCTTAATACATTATGGTTGTGCAATTGGCTTTTGGGTGATGAAAAAAGTAAATTATTAAATGTTGCAATATGCTTAATAATTAACAATCAAGCAAGTTAAAACAAAGCCTAAGGGACAATTGTTCTGGGATGTGGTACTTGTATGCATCTATAAATCAAACACAAAAAGCAAAAAAGCACTTTAAATTTAAATTAACTTAATATGAAATATTAATATGGAATCATGTAACTAAAGTGAAATTTTTACAGCTGAAAATAAAAATAACCAAATGATGATAATATTTCTGAAAGTTTTTAATGATTTTAATTAATTAACATAAATATTGGTTTATGTAGCTGGTAGCAGTAGCTGAAAATAAAAAAATAAGTTACACAAGAAAATGTCACCCTCTTCAGGAACCCTTCCTGCATCAAATTCTTTAACTTAGTTATTTGCTAAGGTTATTTTGGAAAAATTTGATTTGCTTGTTTAATCTTAATTTCCCAACACTTTGATTTAACCAGCAACGGTTAAATAAAAAACAAATGATATACACTTGAACAGAGATAAGTTATATATGTACTTAGAAATATATACATTTTTTAATTGATATTATGCTTTTTGTTCCTCAGCAATGCTGTATATCATTTAATTGTTTTTGTTCATAACGTTTTATTTTGAAATATTTTGCTTAATTTGGTTTCACTTCCTTTCCAAGCTGTTATGACATTAGCAGTTTTAGTCATGTGAATTTATAAAATTATTGTTTTATACAACAGTTTATTTTTTCTTTTTGTGAAATAATTTAGGCATCAGTATAAAGCTTCACCTAAGATGTGTTATCCGTATACTTTGGTATCCAATTCTGCTAAAGAGCTTTCTTCCATAAGAGCCAAATTCACCACATACACTTTTTAGACATCTGCTAATTTATTAAGCAACTGTGAGTTAGTTCCCCACTACAGGCAGTTGCACCTGTATTTCTGTTCTATGTCCCCAAATTAGAACATCACATTCTCTGTGTCTTCTCATGTCTATCTCTTTTTTCAGTTTTGTGACATAAACACACAGTTTTTTAACTATCAGAAACTATTTTGATATATTTTTAAATTCGTGCACTAATTATGTTAGACTACAACACATCATTATTCCTTATTTCTGATTTTCTTTAAAATAAATTAAAAAATCAAGTGCCCAACATTAGCTTTGACATGGATGTGTGATACAGGCTATCAATACTCAGTCCTGTCAGTCCTGAATTTTACAATTGCATTTACTTGAAAATATGCTCATCCCTATGTCAGTTCCCAGGGAACAGGCTTAATGAGCAATATTTTAGTGTGCTCCACTCAAAGAATAAACCACTCCACAGATATTTGGGAAAAATAGGAAAACATTTTGAAGGTAAACTTTTTCTTGAATTTTAAACTGTGTATTAAATCTGCAAATGTATATTCATGCTTAAGAACATGATAGTCACTTAAAATATAACTCATACAGTACAACAACATGACCTGTCTCACTGAATTTCTCATTAAATCAAATCATGATATCGCATTTCTTCACATTTCGTCAGTGGCACTCCTCCTCGACCCCATTTTCAAATTTGCAGCTTATCCTTGGTCACCTTTCACTCTGCAGCCTTCTTATCCTCAAAGGGGGGGAAGGGGATGGAAGAGATTCAAGGGAGATGTGAATACGTTTTTGGTTTTGGTTTCTGAGAAGTAATATCCACAGAAATCCATATATTATTGACAAGGTGTCAAGACATTAGTGTTTTTCTGAACTAATCTTATTGTACAGTAACACTAACATAATTTAGTGTGTTCTTCTTCACACACCTGAAGAAGGCTCTGCGGCTGAAACGTTGTGTTTTCTTTCTTCTGTTGTCAGCATGGAATAAACCTATTACTTGTTCCCTAACATGATTTATTTGTTTTACACACTTTTTAAAGAATGATATACAATATACAGAATTATTAGTAATTGTGTTTTAATAATAATTAGAAAACAGATCATTTTATTTTAGGTTTTAATTGTTAAAATATATAATATATAGTGGCTTTAATAACAGATTACATTTAAAAGCAAATAAGCACTTAAAATAAAAAAGGCTAGTAGTGACTTGAATGACTTTTAAAGAATGATTTACAGTTGCATACTGCAAGTGTAACGATGCATTGGTCAGGACCCTATGCAGACGGCATAATCCGGAATTAAGTGAAATGGAAACAACGAGGAACTGGGCAGATTGACAAACAGGGGAGCATGACGACTGTGCACTGGTGCTCGGGGGGGCGTGGCCATGGCGAACAAGTCCAGAGGAGTCCAGGGGGTAATACAGGGTGAAGTCCAAAAGTTCAGAGCCGGGCAATCCAAACGAGAAAAAGACAAGACAAGGTTTAAAAAATGGAACGGAATCCTTGCAGGGAGAGGAAATGAAAATGGGATGACGGGGCCAGGCGCTCTGAGCCCCGGACTCAGCTGGGTCAGGATGCCGATAGGAGGCCTATGCCCTCAAGCTGTGGATGTAGGGTTACTTGGTGGTAGGCGGGCCTTCGGGCGTCCATCTTCCAGTACTAAGCCGGGAGTAGTGAGAGCGCCCGCCTTAAGTAAGGAGGGGCAGGATTGGAGGCAGGTGCACATGATCAACTAAAATGTGAAAGAGCCGGAGCACCCTTCAGAGGAAGGATTACAATCGTGACAGTAAATTGCATTGGAGCTGATACAAGTCTTTATTATATAAAAGTATATAAACGTATATATAAAAGTATGTGGAACAACAATACTGCAATAATTATGACAAAATGTTTTCGATTAATAATATACTGTTTTTGTGTTTTTCACAGTAATTTCACTCAAGCTTTTGCTTGGTGTTTTTTATTCATATCGTTAAATTTTGAACCACCTAGAAATGAAACTATCTTCAGGTCCGTTTGGTTTCACTTCCTCTGCAAGCAACTCTAACATCACTAATACTTATTGTATGTTGTTTATATATACAATATATTTTTCAACTAAACCCATTCCTAAGAAGTATAAATACAAGATGTTTGAAATGTGCCTGCCACTAGGGAGGCCTGGGTTTATATTTCCAGCCAAGTTCATTTGGCACTTTTTTTTTACAAATTGTCCCTTGAAGATAATGAAGACTCTCTAATAATAAAATAAATAATATGTATACTATACTCAGTATCCACACTACTATTAATACATTAGAGTACAGTATAGTAATACAGTAGAGTGTCTCATTTAGAGTTGGTAACAACAACCTATCACAACAACGTAATTGTATTTGATGGAAAGGTTCGTCGCTAGTACAGTATGCATACAGTATGATTAGCGCATGATAACAAGCTAAAAAAATATTGTGTAGTGTTTCACACAGATGTGTTAATTGGCCTTTCTTCATGCTGGCCTACCACCTCTCTGGGAATAGGACCAGGTAACTATCCCAGGGTTCATTTGCATCTGAACGAAAAACTATTAGAGTAAGACATTGTCCAGCTTTTCACTGTTCTAATATAAACATACTTTTATTCACATAACCACTGTTTTATCTATTACAAATTACTTTGACTCAGATATTGTATAAAATTAAATTAAATTTTGTTATTTTGTATTTAATCAATTGCAACTTTGAATCAAATTGTGGTTCAATTTATTTATAATTTCATTCTTTATTAACATTAATTTAATATTTAACATACTGTGATATTTAAAATTATTTCACTAGCAATAACAACACCCAAGAATTAAGTGTACGGAAAGGATTGTGGAGTGTTTAGTTAAAGTTTTGGCTTAACCCACTTGGTTAAGGGGTTACCTCTTGGACAAGGAGGCTAGGACCCTCAAAAAGAATTAAGCGTGACCCCTTACCACCAATACAGAAATATGGAAACACAGAGAAGATGAGAGAAGTGTTTTGCAATGCATGACTTGAACTCTGGGTTATTGCAGCAGTGGCCCAGTGGATGCTCACTTCCAGGAGCTAAGCATTTTATCAAATATGGGCCATGGCTATGGCCTCAAGCTAAAATGATGTAGTTGAGAAAGCATTGCACCGACCCAGAGGTAGCAGTAGCTTGGAACTATCTTCACGAAAGCAGGGAAAGTGAAAATAGAACAGCAGCAGGGGATGACAGGAATGAACACAGGGCCAAATTGGACACTTGGGATAGAGATGCAAACAAGGCAGAACTGTAGAAGAACTGCTAACCAAGCCAGAGGTAGGTTGTCAGACAGACCCAGGGCTGAAAAGATGGCTTCAGTACCAGCAGAAGAGTAGAGGAATTAACCTGGGCTGAATTGGACACCTGGGAATGGATGCAGAAGAGAGCATAAGAGAAAAAGCGAGATTAAATTAAAGAAAAGAATGCAGCATGAGGCTTGAGATTTAAAGGATAGAGTTTAGATAGGATATAAAGAAAACAAGAGAAAGCAAAATCAAGAAAAACAGATACAGACTGAGAAAAATACTCATCTGTACTTTTCCTCATCTGTACTTCTTCCTTGCTTGTTGTTCATAGCAGTCCAAACATAGAAAATGTTTGATGTGGTGTGATGAACACAAGAATAATGTGGGAAGTGAATGCAAAACAAGCGGCATGTTTTACTTTCTTGCATTTTATTTGGAGCACAGTCTAATGAATACAAGGAAAATCTAAGCAGGTCAGCAGGCACTGATAGCTCAGGTTTTGTACCAGACTGGAGTGTAGCATTGCTGGTTACATCATTGGGAAATGTTTAGTTAAGTTTACTGGAAGCCCAGAACTTGTTTATTGTATACCTTTGATAGGTAAAAAGAAGCAATTCTCCTAGATGTGTATCGTGAATGGAACTTTGTGTAAACTTAGAGTTTGGTGATGTTTTGCTATAGTCCATATGATAATGAGAGGAAAGGTTTCAGAATGGATGAAACACGTCACAGAGAGTTTATGTTTGTCCAGAGAAGCCTGATTTTACAGGAGAAATAACAGGATGGTTGTGAAGCTGTCTATCCCGTTCAGATGGGATGGCAATAGCACATCTCAGTCTTTGGAAAGGCACCAAATCTTGAAAAAGACCTGTAGATGAGGCTGGGTGAGGTTAAAAAGTGAGTAACTGAGACGGCAAAGCAGCAGATAAAGCTCTTGCAGGTACACACTGAACATGAGGAACCGCAGATTCCTGGTCGAGATGAAAAACTATTCACTGGAGCAGCAAACAGGAATATGCATTGCAAAGTGTCGAAAAAATGTAGGGAAGAGCAGGGTCATAGCATGGTCCGTGCAAAAAGACGTACGGGAGGAAGAAAAGAGGATTGCATGCAGTAGTTATAGTATTTTAGGAGAGGGAATTACAGATGCAGCCATTCAAAGTGCGCGGCACAGACACGTACCCGAGGTAATTGGCTACGGCCTCGCGCATCGTGACGCACGTTGACGCAAAATACCGCGGTACGTGATTGGTTGACCAACAGACGATTACATTAAATATACATATACATACTGTATACAGTACAGTTTGCATACAGTAATATGTTTATGTTCCTAAATCAATCTCTTTTATGAGCATTTGAAAGGCATGGTGAATCGGAGATTCTCAAAAATTACTGTACTTTGCATGATTGGAAACAAATGCGTGATTGCGAAATGCTGTGGTGTTACTTTTACAAAGACGGTCAATGAAAATAAGAATGTGGACCAGGGCAATACTTTGAGTTTACAGCTTGTCCAAGGTCATTCATTATTAATACTATTAGTAATATCTTCGTTAAAGACTTTGATGGCAACAGCTCAAACATGAGAGGTTGAGCTTTATTAGCTCCACCTTGCGGAAATTCCGGATACTATTATTTTACTTGCGGTACTATATGAGAATTTACGGTAACTCGCGGTAGACTGAGTAAAGTGCACTGCAAAATAATGCGGTATCGCCCGCTTGTTTTGAATGGCTGCATCTGTATGTCACGGGTGATTGCAAATTACAGACATCTGAGTCTGATTGAATTTGGTTATTGTCATTCCACCCAAACGTTGTTGTAAATGCTATTAAAAGGTCAATGTATTTTACATATAATTGATTATATTTATTGTATTATTAGAAAGTCTTTATTATCCCCAAGTAGAAATTTGCTAAAGAAAGTACAACTTGTACATTGGTCAGGAATTGAACCAAGGCCTTCCACGTGGCAGGCAAGAATTGTACCACTGAACCACCAATGCGTTACTCTGATTGGATAACTGATTGTGTCGGAGAAAGGGGGGCATTTGACAATGTAAATCTATAAATGTTTAAGGTGAGAAGACATTGCAATGGATTTGTTCTGTTTTAAAATACCAGTTTATAGTATATACAGTAATGTAAGAATGAAGCCTCTGGACCTTTTGTAAACAACTGTGAGTTACAGTAGTTTCCCACTACAGGCTATTTCACGTGCAGTTGTGTCCTTTGTCACCAAAATAGAACATTAAGCAAACAGAATTTCGGTGTTATCTCATAGTTTGTGTTTTTTTCAGTTTTGTAAAATACTGTAATTGTTAAAATTAGAAGTTCTTTGTGTGTGGACTGGATGTCTATTATCAGTGCTCCCCTGATTTTGTTTTCTTTCAAACCACTGATGATTAAAAACTGCTATTTGTAATTTTTTTTAAATTATTAATAACTATTAATATTAATAACTAAAAATATTTAATAACTATTACCTACTGTGATTGTATTGCATACTTAACAGTGTGATTAGTGCAGGGAAGAATTAATGGGTTAATAAACATTTTATACTTTTCTGATTTGTTTGACAACAAAACGCAACTATGGTGCATTAAGGATTCACTATGCCACCTGGCAGTTTTACAGATTAGTGCAGTCCTGTATCAGATTTTAAAAAAAAGAACTCTGTGACACTGTACGTTAATTATGCCACGGCGCTTGCTGCGGTATACCATGTGACACTTTGCACATTTTAAATGGCTAGCAGCAGTTCAGTGGAAACGTATCTTCTCATTAAGCAACATGAGTGTCCCTAATTGGGAACCCTATATTAAATGCTCACGTGGCTGGTGTGGTGTTCGTCTCAGAACCACACCGAAAGCCTTACAGCTTAGGTGCTAACTCATTTTCAGTAAAGAGAATCATTTTCTCCTTGTCTCTAGCTGGTTCTCTCTTTCCGCTCTTGCATACTTTCCTTGGCTTGATTCCGCACTGGCACTCTGATTCCAAAAGGGAGTCAAGAAAGTGTATGCTGGTGGTTAATAAGCACGGTCAAACCTCATGCATTATCACATTGTGGCGCCCAACTGTGCGGGTAGGAATCATCATACCGGACAGACTTATGCTGCTGGAAGAAGCGGTCCGAACTCTCACTTCATCTGTTTCTGTTCGGCAGAAAGCAAATGCTTTACAACACCAGGCACAGGAGACCCTACAAGCACAACTAGCCGCTTTACAAGAGACAGCCTCAGCGCAAACCCTTTATCTACAGGATCAGCTTACAGCTACCCAAAATCTCTGTCAAAGATGACAGAGATAATTACATCGCCCTCTCAGGAACTGGCTGCCCCCGTTCCAGTACCAGTCCAACCAGCGCACTTTCTACAAAAGATGACTCTTCAGGATGATGTCGAAGCCTACCTGAGAGCTTTTGAGAGAACCACTGAATGCCTTAACTGGGATCCTGACCTATGGGAAACTATCGTGGCTCCTTTCCTCTGTAGGAAGCTCAAAAGGCCTATTACGACCTGGACGGTTCCTCTGAAGCTGACTATAAGACCCACAAAGCCGAAATCCTCACCCAAGAAGCAGTAATGACTCGAATCCAGGCCAAGCGTTTCCAGGCTTGGCGTTATGACCCCAGGAATTCCCTCCAAGCCCTAATTGACTCTGGGAGTGCGCTCTGTTTGGTGTCTTCCAAGGTAGTCACACAGACTGAAGTGGAGGAATAACACTGCTTGTTGGTCATCTGTATTCATGGGGAACAGACGAGCCGTCCGACAGCCCTGTTGAAATTCTGCCTCTGAGGAAAAGGCTACAGAATCCGGGTAGCTGGAATTCTGAAGCTACCATGTCCCCTTATCGTCAGGAGGGATTTTCCCCAGTTTCCATCTTTTATTTCCCTCGCAGCCTTCCACAAAAGGAGATACTGTATAATGCCAAGGAAACCGGGCCAGACTGAACCCAATGCACAGTTAATCTGCGCGGAAGGAAAACGCTCAGGGAAAGGAGTCACCATACAAACCGAACCTAACAGTGATTCTTCCTCCTCCTCCCTCGTTCCAAACCGTTCAAGGACTCTGCAGTCTGTTTCTTCTCACGCTGACCCCTTTGATAACAGGGAAATGGGTCTCCTAACCACCCACTTCCACCGCAATCAGAGCAAAGACCCTACCCTGAGTCATGCACAAGAACATTTCATAGAGCTGAATGGACACCCTGTGGAAGGGTGGACTCGGCTTCCCAACTCCTATATTATAAAAAATGCTCTCTTATATCAGTTAAATGGGAAAAAGGGAGTAAAGAAAGTGTACACCGGTGGTTAAAAAGCACAGTCAAACCTCATGCATTGTCACAGAAGCAAGAAGTCTTTTGATTCTAAAATTACACACATGCACAAATATTATCTGCAATGCAGGTTAAACGGAAAAACTAAAATGACTGTGTTCATCTATGCCCTTTTTCAAGAGTAGGCTCATCATTCTTCCGATGGCACTCTGCAATAGCACCATGTATTTTGTGTCATTTCTTACACTGAGTGAGTACATTAACTTTATTCATGCTAAAAATGATTTCAATTCCAAACCTTTACATTTTAAGATAATGTTTATAAATGTTTATGTTCTTCTGTTAAAGTTATAACTGGGGTTGAAGTGAGACCAAGTTGTTCCGGTAAGTGATTAATTTTGGTGTTTGTGTAGTTTTCCTTTAAAGTATTACATTTATCCATTTCATGTTGTAAGTAATCATTAGTTAAAATATTTTTTGTGAGTTTCTTTTTTTGAGTAAATATGCTTATTTATTATTGAGAAATTTTACTCATAGGCACAATACATTTCAAATTGTCCTAAATTATTTCTAATACAAAACAAATAAAGTTTCTCTATATTTAACAACAAATGTATTTCATAATATAAATTTGAAATTAGATCATAGAGCATTATCATGAATATATGTACCGGTATTGGCAGATTTCATATAATTATTCAATAAAATACACTATGTTATTTTCAATTTTGACATGAGATCTAAATTCTGAACTGCAGTAAAATGAAAAAAGGAATGTACGAAGTTCCTGAAATTACATTATTAACTTACTTAAAGAAATGGCTTAATCTATATTGAATTAACTGAAAACATTCGACAGTGAGTTCATACCATTTCACACTATTCTGTTTCAGATTAAAACCTTACAAATTGTTGTGGAAGAAGTGGAAGTTTTCATCTGCATTAGCCAAGTACTCAGTCTACATCAGAATAGCTAATGATTGGCAACAACTTTTTAAATGGTTTAAGTGAAGGACTTGAAAGACCAAGCTTGCTATACATTAGGAACTGTATACAGTATATACAGTAGAATACATAATCATTACTCTTTTAATTATTTTACCATGAAATTATATTAATGCTGACCTTAAGATCAATTACTGGGACTATTATTCTCTGTTTGTCCTCTTTATTTTCTCCCCATATTTTATTTCCACATATTTTTTTACAAGATTATTAAAAGAAAACTTTACTTGTTTGTTTCAAACTCAGACCCACTTGAAAGTCCTGTTCTTAAAGTGGAACCAGAACACATCAATGTGGAGGACTTTGTCATACTCCGCTGTGAAGCTGAGAGAGGAGAACAATGTCATTTCTACATTGACCAGAGCCCAGAGCCTTTCAGAACAGTCCCGAACAGGTTTAACATTTGTCAGTTCAGTGTGTCTGGGAAGGAGCTGCTTGGAAACAGAGCTCATGTATATAAAACTGAAGTCTTTCTGAGCTGTGCTGCTGAAATAGTCGTGGAAAACCAAAGAGTTATTTTAAAGCGGAGTCAGGTCAAGAAACTAGAGGTTGTTAGTGAGTATTTTATATTCAAGTTTTTATTATTATCAATTATTTTATAAGAGTATGATGTTTATGTTTGGTAGAATTATACTTCCTGTTAGTACAAATTATTTATTCACTGCAAATTGCCATGGGACAACTTTAACGGTAATTCTGTAGGACCTTTGGCATTATTTCTGTTTCATGTTTTTCATTTATAGGCAATAAAAAACAGGCAAACAGACAGGATTTTTGTAAACAATTTTGAAGTGGTGCTGACCATATAAACATTGTTGATATTGAATCCGATTGTCCAAAAAATATTTATTGTTTCATGTACTGTAGGTAATGTAAAATTCTTCTGTATTTCCTTTCTTCCATCTCTTGCTGTACTTGGAAAATGTCTGTTTTGAACAACAATACTGTATAAATATATTATTTTAATGTTTGGGCTATCCCTTACTTTATGATATTCAGTACTTAATAATTGAATCAAACATATTTTCATTTATTTTAAATGGTAAAGGCTAGGACCTTTCAAGGAAATATTAATTATATTTAAATATTGAATCACTGTTCAAAATGTCATCAAAATATCAATCATCATGTTTAAAATCAGGTTGAAAAAGGACACAAAATGTCATTATAATATTACATATTTTGAAATGATAATGATAAATTTGATGTTGGATGTTTTTTCTTTACCGAAAAACTGACTGTGTTTTGTTAATGTACGTTTCTTCTTTTTCTAATTAATTTCTTCTACCTTTGCTTGATTTCTTGTCCCTCAAACTCCCATTTTTTCCCCTTAGTCAACTTTGGACAACTTCGTTTATATGTGAACCAGAAGCAAATTAGCACAGAAGAAAAGGTCAGGCTTCGCTGTGAAGCTGACAAAGGAACATACTGCCATTTCTATATGGGTCAAAGTAAAGTCCCTTTCCGTTCTGAGCCATACAGGAGCGTCTGTCTGCTCACTGTGTCTGGAAGAGAACTCCTGGAAGGAACAGGTAGCAAAACTGAGACTGAAGTTTCTCTGAGCTGTGCCATTGAACTGGTTATAGAGAAACAAAGTTTTACTTCACATCTAAGTGAGAACATCAGAATCAAGGTGGAGGGTAAGAGTCATGTCATGCATTGTTAAAACATCTTTTAAAAACCTAAACACACACTTTTTTATACTTTGCTTGTTTTTAATTATTTTATTTAGTCTAATAATTTATCTACTATAATCATTCATAATTTGAATGATTTAAAAGCTCCAATTAAAAATACAAGTTAAATGTATTTTCATAATGGAAATACAGTATGTGTTATATTTTTAGGGAACAAAATTCAGACTAAGGCAAATACAAAAAAATATTAAATTACCATAGGGAGAACAGGTGAAACATTGGTTAAGATATTAAATAATTGGTTCAGAGATTATGGACTTTGTGTATCTCTAATTAATTTAACATTTTGACAAGAAATCCACTGTTTTTAATTCCAATCAAGTTCAAGTTCATAACAAAACATAACAAAACATTTTGACTGTTCTACAGGACTGAATGTGAGTGACATACCTGCAACTACTTGTGAGTAAAAGTGTTAGACAAATTTATGTCTACATTATAATAACAAATTTAACATAATACATTTTAAAGTATAGTATTCATGACAAATCCCATATTGATTGCAATTCAAAGATTCCAGATTTGTTCACTTTAATGGAAATGACAATTCTGTAAAGTTTTTTATACACTAAGAGTTTATTTTCCTATCGTGTTCTTTTGTTCCAGCTGTTAGAAATACAGATGTCTTCACATCTGGATCAAGTAGGTTTCAGGATGATGTTATGCCCTCATCTGTCTGTTACTTAAAGCTTGTTTACAATGTTAACTGTTTAATCACAATTAATAAGGACACTGTTCTGTTATACAAAGAAAATGAAAACTCACATGTAATGAGATAGTAATATGACAGTAACCATCTTAAATAAACTGCATCATGATTTTGCAGAATATTCATGTTCCTGTCTGTATAATCTTTATTCTTCAGAATGTCCAGTTACAAGTGATGTGACCTGTTGTGAGGTTCATTAATAAATCATCCACTCTCTGGTAAACCCATACTGTGGCTTTGCTACTGTGATAAAGTGGTTTATGACAATACATTTCTTAATTTTTTATATATTTATTCTTTTTGAAGATGTTACAGCATCACCTTCTGCCACAGCTGGACTTGGTGAGTCTTTTACATCTGAAAGCTGCATCAAAAACATTAATTTTGACATTAGACATTTGTCTATTCTGTCCACTGTGGTTTATGTTACAAAAAAAGTCATAGAGAGTCAGAGATTATCAACATATATGATGTCTCCTCACGGTTCACTGTTAAATACTAAACTTTAACAATTATCATTAAGCTAATTCTTCTCCTTTTTTTTTTCTTCAGGTCAACATCTCAATTTCATCTTGCCAGCTGCTGTTGTGTTTTTTTTACTGATGTCAGCAGTGGTTCTGGGCTTCCTCATCCTCAAACACAGTGCGTTGGCCTTTTATTACATCAACAGCAGTCTGGGGATTATAATACTGCAGGATCAGTATTTTATTTTAATTTTTGTTTTGTTTAAACAGAGGTTTGGGAGGAGGTCAAGTTCTCACACTTCCAATTCCATAAATACAGTATATGAACTCCCTGGCTTAGTGCGGTGCTGTGTGCATCTTTTCTAGCACCCCACCTTCCACCCCTGGTTATCCTGGCTTATCCTTTGTAAGTGAGGGGGAATGTCCGTGCATTGATCTCCTACCTGCACCGTCATTTCCTCAGAACAAGTACCCTTCTCTTTTATATCCATCGGCTTGTTCCATCATTAGAATTTGACTGCACTATGTACGGTATACTGTATTTATTGTATATTCAATTCTGTATTAAGAGAACATGCAAGCAGTTGTTGAAAATTAGTCTCTTGACAAACATGTTCAATCAGTTATCACTTTCCATTTAATCTGTTTAAATTAAATTAAGTATCAGCAAGAAGTTATTCATTACCAGAGCATCAGGTTGCTTCTTCAGGGTTATTGCAGAATCTTCCACCTCTGTTAGAATCCCAGTCCATCAATCAAACCCTACACCGGCATTCCTCCAAAACCTTGCATTTCCAAACTGTCCTGATCAAACTGAAAAAGCTTCAGCATCAAAAGCTCAATCACTAAATAACTCTGTACCAGTGTTATGGAGTTCTGTTGGTCTTTTTTGTGGGTCTTGTCAGTTTTGACCTCAAGGCCAGGCTGCCTTTTCCTCGGTCATGTAAGTTATGCCAACTTTTAATACTCAGTCCTTCCCAATTTGACCGAAAGTCTGAAATATCAGCTTTGTGCTAACTTAAATTGACCTAGATTAACCAATCTGCTTGGTTGAAGGAAATGTTGCCTGGATAGACTTATAGAATGTGAAAATAGAATAGAAACAGATAGACTTGAGCAATAGATGTAAAATGCTGCAGACTGGTAAAAGGGTATTACTCCAAATATAAACTCCACTGAATATCATCAAGGAGAATTGAGAATTTTTGCTGGCTAAAAGTCTGTACTTAGGAAGATTCCATAGGCTGTATAGAATATATGCTTGGTAGGTTGCACATATTGAAAAAAGGAGGTTCCTTGTGTGAGATGGAGTCACTTTCTCTCCCTTTTTCAGAGAGACACAAACAGGACAGTGAAAAGTGAGTATGTGAAGTCATCTCCTTCAATTGCAATGCACGGACTGCTGTCTCAATAGATTCTTACAACTTAACCCATTTTGTATTGATTTGAAATAAAATTGTATCTAAAAGGCATTTTTAGTTCATAAAAACTCATGAAAACTGTATGTTAAGTCTTATATTATACATTATACATAATATTTCACATAGACATGCCTTTTTGTTGGTGCTGGGTCAAGAAGTACAGAAGTACATTGTATTGTGCATCCATCTGTAAATCTTAATGTTATGGTGCTTCTCATCTATAGTGGTTTTGAACAACACAGAAACAACAATCCAGAGACTACTGTCTGTAAGTACAGCATGTATGAACAGAAAATTGTCCTTTGAATGTCATTTTAATTTTTTGCTTGTTTTTACTTAAAAACAAATACTGCTTCAAAATCCGTTTTTCTCACTTTTCAACAGATGCCACTGTGAATAAAGAACAACCACAGATTGCAATGGTAAAGAGTTCAAATAGAACATATGCATAATATGCAAAATATATATTAATATGCTATATTTTAAAGTTAACAGTTCCAAAGTGTTTGACAATGGAGTGGTTGGAAAGGGAGTACATCTTTTATACTGCATTTTAGCTATGGGTGTTAATTTTAAAAATACCTGTTATATCATGAGTGCTATTCATGACCAGTGTGACAATTGAAATCTCTGAGATTTCTTTCTCTCTGCTCATCTCCCACAGCGGCTGGACGACGCAGACGCTGATGTATGCTATGCCACTGTGAAGCAAGCTGAACGCCCCAATAAATCACCACCTCTGCTTCAGTTCAGTCAAAAATGTGAATATGCCACTGTGATAATGCACTGAGAGGGAGAGAGAGAGAGAGAGAGAGAGTGTAACCTAAACACATAATCATAATCAAAGAGTAATGGACAATTAATGTGAGCAGGAAAAGGAATTTCATTTATTATTTCATTTAGAATTGGACTAATTCTTATACTCAAACTTAATTAAACCAAACAAATTATTTCCCAAAGCCTAAAGTGTGCAAGACAAATCAATATCAAGCTAAGCTCTTTTCTCCCCTCTTATGGTATTGTATGGAACTCTGCTTAGGTGTTTGCAAGTGCCCATCACATATAAGAAAGTCTTTCTGCAATTAGGCAATTAAAATGTACCCCGATCAAGATTACTCTGTTTGATGTTGTCAGTATTATAGAAGACATTTAATGGTGACGTTTATACAGTACATCAGTTGCACAGGAATAAGGCATTACAGATGACATATAATTTCATTTAGTACTGGAGTCCATACGAATTTCTTAGGGTAAGATGACTTCCTTTACAGCTTGAGCTTCAGAACTGCATGTTCTCATGACCGTTACGAAATGTGAAACAAGACCACAGAGCTTCATACTGTATATATGCAATGTGGCTTGACGTGTTTCAGTGTTTCAGTAGCTGGTATATGTCAAATTTCAGGCCTCCCAAAATAAAAGTTATTCATGTGGTTTTATATATGGATGAAGTACACAGTTTTTTCATCTTCTCTTTCTTAATTTTTAATGTTTGTATTCATATCTAAGGTGCTTTTCTGCCACTGATCCCTCAGGCAAACCAATTGTTGAGATTTTCTTAGAGATGTTATAGCCTCTTGCATGTATGTATTAATTTTAAATCTTTATCTTGAATTGAGCTTAAGAAAAAAGCTTAAGATAAAAAGCTTCTAAAATAGAAGATTTCAATTAGAGTCTTAGGTACAGTACCAGAATAGAAAATGTTTAACACACTTCCTTTCACTAAAAGTGAATGAAGAGGAATACAGTAGATCTCTTCATTTGTATTATTTTATTCTCGCTGAAGAGAGACCACTACTTTTGAAAAAGTAGTGGACATTTCCCTGTTGTAGTATTTTTTATATTTCCCTACAGTAAATATTTAAATGCATTAGTGTTTAATCTTTTTTATTTTTAGTAGCACAGTTTAAGATGAAAATGTAAACATTTTCATGCTCACCAACGAACCTATTTTAAACTTGTACACAAGATTTACACACTTACTGTAACACCATACCTGTAGTTCCAAATGCAGATTGCTCCCTGCCGTCTCAGATGCATCCAGATGTACCTGTACACTTTTGTGGAGTGTCCAACAGCAGACCAATTTGTGAAAATGTAATTATGATGATTTAATTATCTGATTTTGCCATTGAGTGAAACCAAATTATTATCCTATTATGATTCTCAAGATACTACAAATCATTAGGCATGTTGTCCTTTTGCATGGATCTAACTACTGGAAAATATCCTTGTTATAAAGTTGGGTGGAGATTAAGATGCTTTTAAATAGCAAGTGATTGCTCTTGTTTGCAGAGGTTGTCTGGAAAGAGGCCCAGCTACGTGACATTATCAGACCCAGTTTCTTTCAAACGTATTTACTGAAGGCCCTGTTTCCTCATTTTCCTCATGTTATCATATATTTTGTACTGTATAATCTGTAAATTTAAGACAACACAAAGCTGCAGTAAATTAAGAAAAAAAAAATCATAGCAGCAATAGAACACAAAGTGATACATCACTACTTGTTAATTCCCTTAAGCTCTGGCACATTTTTCAGCACCTCTCTCTGGTACACAGAGGGAGCAGCTGCTCCGCTGTTTCAGACCTGAGAGCATTCATATTACCTGGCTTGACCTTGCTTTCTGGAAAGTACCTCAGTGTTTGTGATACAGGAACTCTGAAGTTTCGAGATCCCCTGTGGTATCTCCCTTGATGCATGGTTATCTTAGGACTGATACATGGATATGAACACTGCACATGTTTGCAGCGTTAAAAAAAATGTGGCCCACTAGTTTTCTCACACCAACTACTTCAGCATACACTTCGTCTGTGGCGTTCAGTGATTTTGTACCATATCAAGTCACATACAGTATAATTTTGTGCCATATCAAGTCACATTCACATGACAGTGACAAAAAAAACGATTCTGTGTGAAATAATACAGTGAATAAATATACACTTACACCATGCTGCAGTCTAGTCTCTTTCTAGACACTGCCTGTGGTGCGCTGTAATCAGAAAAACTGCGGTGTCACCAGCGCCATATCACATGACAACATGAACTCGCTATCATTGAACGACTTTATTTTTAGTCAAACATTTTTAAAATATTTTTATTTTTATTTTGCCATTCACAAAAAAAGACATTGCCAAATACAACAAAATGCATTGCCAAATTAAAATAACCATTCTCCGCCGCACAGTTTCTACTGTACATAAGGACCCCTAAAACACATAGGATAGTGGAACCCTGAAGTGACACAGCTTTGACTGCAGCAGCACCACAGCTGGCCTCCACTGCCTCCCTACTGGCACTGAGGATCCTGGCAGTCAGATGTAGTACATCTTTGTTATGAAACAGAAAGTTTTTTTTAATTACAAAAAGGAGCATTTACAGTACCTTAAGAAATAAAATAAAACCAGCTTTTGTGTTAATTAATTATTTTGTTAATAGAGGAATGATCCAAGCAGAGAAAGATGCAGTTTTACTTTGGTCTTTACTCTACACTTCTTCAATGCTGCCTATGCCATCATACAGGGAGATTGTAGACAAGCCTCTTACTTCAAAAAACTTACTGCACCATGAATCCTTTCATGCAGAGAAATGCCTTTTATTGGACATTACATAAAAATAATACATTGTAACTCACAAATAAAGCCACAACTGACAAATGAGATTGTATTATAATTCAATGTACACCATGTTGTTAAGAATTTCTATACACTATTGTGATGCAAATCACAAAAAAAAACTTTTTTTAGCTGAACATAAATCAGTATTGGACGTTTTAAGTGCATTTTTATTAATAAAGGTGCTAATTCAAAGATAGAACAAAGAGGATTAAATCTTCACAGATTTTTCAGTCAGTTGATTTTATAGGCACAAACACAACAATAATTGTTAGAAATGTGGTGTTTTATTTTAATAGTAGCAGTACATCAATTAAGCAGTTACCCATTGGGCTAAAATTAAAATGTTCATATTTATTTTATTCCTCTAGTTCGGGATGCCAGTAATGCTTTTACATGAGAATTTGCTCTCACATGATTTAAAAAAAAATAAAACCATTCCGTCAATTACATTATTGGAGACAGATGTTTAACTCTGTCTTTCTATACAATACTGCACTGTTTATACAGTATCATATGCATTTAATGTATGTACTTGTATGTGTTCTGAATTTTGGTCATTTTTGCTTTTCAGGACCTTGGGTTTATCCGATACAAAATTAATTGAGACTTAGGAGAGGAAGCCATCCAAAATCCAAAGGCTTCTGACCACTTTTAACCACACCATACTTTTACATTTCTAAGAAGGAGAATAGAAAGTACTGTATCACTTTGACGAGAGTGTTGCAATGCACAATTACCCAGAACCCAGAGATTCCACAGTGTAAAGAAAAGCTGCACTATCTCCAGCTTATCACGAATATTTAATTTCAAAAACTGAAGCCATTTCCCTAAGAACTGATGTCTTAATTCTAATTGGAATATAACCTGGAATGCATCACGAATGAAAGAGATTTTGAAATATAGCACAGTCATAACCTTTGACAGATATTACATCTGACTTTAATATCATCAATAAAACGTATCCGAGGAACAAAGCTGAAATGAGCAGGCAGTATAAAGTTAGAATAAGGATTTACAATGTCTGCAATAACCTTTTAAAGTACTTTTAACTTTTAAGGTAACTCATACCTTGGTACTGTATATGTTCAAATAACGTCTTCAAAATCACAAGAATTCGAAAAGATAAATCTCAGATCATATTACTGTATGTCTGTATCTTCCTTTGAATTCTGAAGCAGTCACTAAGCAGTTACAAATAAAAATGTTTCAAAATGAAAATGAAAAAAGACTGTATATTTTGAATACTATTAATAATGTTAAACAGCATTTTATGCAAATAATGCAATGCCAGTATATGTTTCTGTGGATTCTGTATTCCGTCTTCGCATAAAGACCATAAAAGAAAAGTTAAACGTCATTACAGAGTTGTTATGTAAAAGTTTTTTTTTACATTTCCTGTGTCATCAGATATGCAGTTCCTCATTTTAGTTGAAACGCTCTCTATCTGAGGAGCATCACCCCCAAATGACTCTCTGCAGAATCATAATGCTTCTTATTTTGTTTTTTACACAGAGTGAGTACATCATTATGTTTTGTCTGTATTGATTTTTTATAAAGTATGAATTTACACATTTTAATTTTACAAATCAAGGATTGCATATTGCTAATTAGTATTTAACAAGTATTTTCTTCTGTTTTTAACAAGTATTTTCTTCTGTTTTCTTAAAGCTGTGGCCAGTGTTGAAGTGAGACCAGATTATTCAGGTACAAACAATTCGGTTATTGTTTCTATGTAAAATAAATATTTTACTAAAGATTTATGAGATTCATAGTCAAACCATAAATGATTGAGCTCAAAATTGAAGTCAAAAGTCATTGTATGGTAATTTTAGATATTTCAGTACCAGAGGACATACATCACCTTTTAAATTGACTAAGAGTATTTGTTTTATTGGACTAAGAGTGTCAATGTTTTTTACAAACAGGGTGATTTTCAAAGCCTTTTACTCACAATGAGTTTTTTTCCCCATTTTCTGGAAGCAAGTTTCTGCAAAACTTAAAAATCCAGTGTTGCATCTAGTGGGTGATGGTGTGACTAAGGAAACTCAGATTTGTAAGTGGAAAAGATGCATAAATTATGCACCAAATCAAAATATTTTGGAAAGCCATGAGACAAGTATCCACATTAATAAAAATAAATAATTCTTTCAATGCCCAAATGTTATATGCATTTAGTTTTTTTTTTTTAAATCCATTACATATACATTAGTAATGCAAGAGGAAATTTTATGGTAATGCAAAAGTTAATGACATTTTATCTGAACTTTAATCAAACTTTGCATTACAGCTGTTTGTAGACAGTGCCTTATAGTTTAAAGAAAGCCTTGTGAACATTAAGACAAATATTAATTACATATTGAACTCCTCCCATCCTTAACTTTGGAATAGGATTACATTAAATTATTGGTTCCTAACTTAATTACAGAAATCACTTTGATCCTTCTGTCATGAGATTATTAATGAATAAATGAGAAAATGTTCCTTTTACACAGGAATTCATTTACAAACACCCTTACTCAAGAGCTGTGAAAACTCATCAGTGTTGCTTAACACACAGAGATTTATTGCTTCAGAATAAAATTCGCTTGTCATTTAATGACATTTAATGAATTGTCAAAGTATAAATAAAAGAACCTGGGAAATAACTATGTGTAACTATGGAAAATTATGAATTGATATTTAAACAGAGATGGGTAGTTATATTACTAAACATTGGCTAAAATACCACAGTCAATATCACTGTTCCATTTTTCCAACTTATCCTGCATCATCATTTTATAAGGCTTCTTAGTATGAGATGATTAATGAAGACTTGTACTGTATATGTTTAATGTGCAGATTAACATGCATATCTGCTTCTTCGATCAATCAAGCATTGCAAATATATTCACACTCAAAAGTGTTCCACTTCGTGAAAGTTTAAAATGATAGATACACATCTTTCTCACTTATTTTATTTCAAACCTGAATGTTCAAATTTATAAGATAAGGGTAAGATAAGTTACTACAAGTCAGCAAAAACTACAGGGAAAAAAACTAATTTAAAATAAAATATAGAATATAAGAATAAAAAAACTCACAAAATACTGAATGTTGCTTCTATAAGTATCACCTATGAATATTTGGTGGAAGCACCTTTGGAAGTAATTACATAAACCTCCCAAACCTTTTCCTCACATTTATAAAGGGTTTAAGTACATTTATTCAATCATGCCTTTCCCATCTTCTGCTTCATAATGCAGTAATTATTTACTATTTACTTCTTATATCAATCAGTTCTTAAATAGAGCCTTTAAATCCAGAGGATCCTTAAGGCACCGTACATATATTAAAAATATAAAAAACTACAGTAATATACAATATGCATTGCATTTAATGATGGATTTATTTTTTGTTTTGCTGACAGCTATCTTTGGAAGCGTTGAGATTGATGTGGACCTCAAGCAGATCAACAAAGAGGAGCAAGTTATGATTCGTTGCGAAGCTGCAAGAGGAACATGGTGCCACTTCTACACTATGCAAAGTGAAACCCCTTTCAAATCTGTGCCTTTCAGGGAAGAGTATAAAGTCTGTTTTCTCACTGTGTCTGGGAAGGAGTTGCTGGGACAGAGAGGGAGTGGAATCAGGACCGAGGTTGTTCTGAGCTGTGCTGTTGAATTAGATACACAGGAACAAACAGCAACTTCACAACGCAGTAAGAACATCACAATTGAAGTGGAGGGTAAGAAAGAAAGACTTATTTCCTTTATACTTATTTTCTTTTTTGTTCTTGTTCTTTCATGCATTTGTTCAGTCTTTAATGCCATTTTAAAGATTGGGTGCACTACTGTATGTATTCTTTCACATACTAGTTTAGTAATGCAGAGGTAATGCCATTTGAAACTTTGGGTACAGTATACACTGACAGTCTAGAGAAAACATCATCATTTTGTCAAAATTTTATTCTCTGTATTTCCTAAATTCATGAATATCCTTTATCCTTGAAAGAAGTATTTTATATATCATGTCATTTAGAGTATGTGTTAGGGGTTTCAATATGCTCTCTATAAATTAAGCAGTTACAAGATGAATGGACTGCCACTGTCCTGCCCACTGTGTCTGGAGGGAGCTGCTGGGAAGGAAAAGCAAAGGGACGAGTACAGAGATTCTTCTGGAATGTGATGTTGAATAAATGATGAAGGGAAAATGTAACCTTACAGCACAGCAAGAATATCAAAATTGAAGTTAAGGGTACGAACTAGTCCATGTACTATTCAGTAGATTTCTTTCATATACTTGTAATTTGATTTTATATATTTTTTTCTTTAATTCATATTTTTACTGCTTCAATTCAAAGTGGATATAATTTAATTTGTCTCCTGGAGGACATTAATTTTGAACAAATACCAATTTAAGATCCTTGGATGGACAGTGGCCTTTCCACTTTGCTTATAAATCTTAATCTGATAACTTTCAACATAATTTCTTCAGGTTTGGAGAACAAGGAAGTTACACCAACATCAGCCATCGTTACTAGTGAGTGGCATTGTCTAAATCAATAAATATCTCTTCATGCTTCGGCTGTGAAGCTCTCTTCAGGTGTGGACCTGAAGTATATCACATCTGAAGGCTTCACAGCCGAAATGTTGTGTTTTCTTTCTTCTCTTTTCAGCATGGAATAAACCTATTACTTGTTCCTTTGCAGACTACGCATGCTGACACAGCTACCCACCTGAAATATCTCTTTATATTCAATATGTATGTAAGATAGAGATTTTATGAGATATGACCTCTTAAATGTCTACTTCTCATCAATGTACTATATTTTATCTTAATTACTTTGCCATCTGACGGTCTGTGCATCCAGAATCATGTGTGTTCCTGGTTAAATATATTGACTAGTTCTTATGAGATTCAACTGTTCCCAATGGAATTGTCTGATACATTTTTTGCTGTTACTGTACCTTCCAGTAAAACTCCAAGACATTTTGTTTCTTGGAGGTGTTTTGTCTTTTAGGAATATTGCATATCTTTATATACTATGCATACCTGTATGCTTATTAAATCTGGATTATTGCTTTACAAGGCAAAACACAGTGATAGTTGGATTTGACTCTGTTGTGTACATCTCCTTGTCTTTTAATCTTTGTTGATAGTGGTACTCGTGTAGGCCTCCCCAGTCCTGGCAATGGAGGGCTGGTAAAGGTCTGTAGGTTTTCATTGTAGTATTGTAGATATTAGTCTATTTATTTCCATTCTCCAGATTTATTCAAGATTACCAAACATCAATTACAGCAATGGGTGTGTTGTGATGAAAAAAGTTGAGCATCAACTGCTTCTACAGTTAGAGACTCAAAAACTTCTACAAACAGACTTTATTGAATGAATTTTCAAGGCAGTTTGCTGGTAGTGGCAATAAGATCAGTCTGTAATTCCTAAGGCTTTCTTTATCTCCTTTATCTCTAAGAAAACTTACTAGACAGCTGTTCTTAATAAACAGGTGTAACCCGGTTACAGTTAGAGTTAGAGACTCAAAAACTTCTACAAACAGACTTTATTGAATGAATTTTCAAGGCAGTTTGCTGGTAGTGGCAATAAGATCAGTCTGTAATTCCTAAGGCTTTCTTTATCTCCTTTATCTCTAAGAAAACTTACTAGACAGCTGTTCTTAATAAACAGGTACCCGGTTATTTCCTTGGTACCAATGTCTGTTCATCTCCTCTTTCATTTGTATTATTGATATATACATTTGTATTTGTGTGCAGAAATTTAAATAATTTATATTTGAGTTGAAATCTTAGCAAAGCAAACTAAAATAATGTATTGTAGTATTACATGAATAAATTATAAATAATCTCTTTTGTTTAAAGATGCTACTGGTTCAGAAGTTTCTATTTCTGCAGCAGCTGGACCTGGTGAGTTACAGTCTAGAATAAATAAAATATGAAGTCAGCCATTGAGAAAGAATCTTGTGTTTATAGAATGACCTTGGTGATAAGTGGGTCTATGACAATTACTCTTCACCACCATTATAACAAGGTGGCAATCTGAACCCTTAAGCTTTCTACCAAACGACTATCTAGACATGTTGTACATGTTCTGCTAACATACAGTAAATGTTTCTAGTTGATGTCAGGAACAGACTTTAATTTTTGGTTTGATATCTGACCTGTAAAATGTGGTTTAATTGCCATAGGAATTAAAGCAAATATAAAATGATCAAATCTTGTGCTCTCTTTTGTTTTGCTTTGATAATGACACAAGGAAAAGCAATGCTAATTTCTTGCAATATGTATTTACAGTGCCTTGCAAATATATTCACAATCAAAGGTGTTCCACAAGTTAAAAATGACAGATACACATCTTTCTCACTTATTTTATTCGAAACCTGAATACTCAAATTTATGGTAAGATAAGGGTAAGATAAGTCACTACAAGTCAGCAAAAACTACAAAGAAAAAAAAACTAATGAAATACTGTACTGAATGTTGCTTTTATAAATATTGTGACCTATGAATATTTGGTAGAAGCATCTTTAGCATTAATTACATAAACCTGCCAAACCCTTTTCCACACATTTACCTGTATAAAGGGTTTAATTGTTTATTCAGGTTTGCCTTTTCCATCCTTTGCTTCATACTGTGGTAATTTACTATTTACTTCTTCCTTTCTATTTTTTGCTTTGAATTTGTTTTAAAGTATCAAACTGTGCAAGAGTTGAACATCATACAGTAAAATGAAGAACTCCTTATTTCTACAAAACACAATTTGTAAATTTATTTCACACTCTACTGTCAGTTATTGAAGTGTAACAGTTCATTTGCACCCATTCATTTGAGTTAAAAAAGTATGTCTGGCTTTGGTTTTCATTTAATTAATTTAATTTCTTTTTTTCTTCAGGAGACTCTAAAAAAAAAAACATTTGGGTAGCTGTCTGTGTTGTGCTCTTTCTGATGGCAGCAGTAATTCTGGCTTTTCTTTACTTCAGACGCAGTACGTTAGTCTTTTTTAACATTACCTGTTACCTTTTTTATTTACAAAAAAGTTTAATAATAAATTACCGGATGAAGGCTCCACAGCTGAAACATTGTGTTTCTCTTCTACTCTTCTTCTTCTCAGACAGAGCTTTATATTTTAATGTATGTAAATTTTAATCTGAAAAACAATATACTGTACAGTGTTCTACGTACAATTCTAACATACAAACTATTGTAAATATTTAAAGAATTAGTATTTAAATGCTAGAAATAATAGAACAAATGGGATATTAGAACTGTTTCAAATTAATGAATGTATTTTAAAATAAATCAATCAAAAAGCAAAACAAATGTCAGCTGAACGCTTTTTCTCAAATACAGTGTCATTTCTTTTCAGGGCAAAACAAAAAGAACAGGGAAAGGTCAGTCTACCTTTTATTCTCCCTACTTTTACTTAGCCAAAATCCATGTTTTCAAATTATGCTAAATGATAACTTACAAAACTGATGGTTGGCAAAAATGTGTTTTTTCCTAATGACGATCAATTACAGTTTTTAAATAATAATTTTGAAAAAATATGCGTGCAATCAACCGCTCTGAAGGTAACACATGATTTAGTTAACCTATTTCCATAAATTTATGTATTCCATAAATACATACATATTGATTTCATAAATACAGTTCTTGTAAAACGTATCTTTATTATTTTATTTTCAGAAATCTTTCCTCCTGTAGGCATTTGCAAAATAGAACAATGGATTCTGATAGTGGCATCTGTAAGTATGTTTGAAAACTGAAAACTTATCATTGTAGGAGTGTGTGTGTTTGTTCCGTTTTAATGTCAAACCCGCTGTGTTAATCAGACTTCCAATTAATTAATTAATTATTTTTTTGTCTTTTTGTTTCCGACAGATGCCAACATTCATATACAGCATACTAATAAACTGCATTACTAAGATGCACTTGGTGTTTTATGTGTTTTGCTTACTTTTTAAAATGTTCATAATAAATGTGTGTGAAATAATTTTTTTAAATATACTAAAACAACAGCATTGTCTTGGCTGATTCTGTACAGAATATTATGCACCACACAGACTTAAAACATCCTTGACATCAATACAAATCTGAAACAGGGTGAAAACTCTATAGTAGTCAAGACTGAATTGGGCTTTTGGTGTTTAATATCGTCTATTGAACTAGATTACTTTGATTCAGTGGTACATCCAAGAACATTTTATTGTTATTTGTACAAAAACAGAAGACTTTATTAGTTTCCCCACAGAAATAAGAATCAAATGTGGCAATCAAAAATGGCAATCGGATGGTTCAGCTATTAAATTGGTGTTTTGTGCAGCAATAAATACAGTACAAATGAGCTTGGGTAAGAAAAAACATCAAAAGAAGTGCAATGCAGGCTTTATATCATACAGTATGTCAGGGGACTGAGTCTTTTCATTAGTAACCCCTTGTCTTTGGAATATTCTTCATGACCATGTTAAAAAAATCACCATCACTGTTGAGGTTTTTAAATCTCGCTTCAAAACTTACTTGTTTTAGAAGACCTGCTTACTGTACATTTTTATATGTATTGTATATTTATGTAAAGTGCCTTAAGAATGCTCTGATTTGAAAGGCACATTGGAAGAATAAAATGAATTGATTGACAACTTAAAATAAATTCTACACATACATTTATGTATTAAATATTAAAATATAGTTTCTAAATATACTGATGGAAAAAAGAAACACATTTTCTGGAATGAGGATAATATAGTTATAGCTTATGTTTTTCACAAAAAGCTGTCAATTTTATTTTAAGCTCTCTGACCAGCAATACAGCTTGTGCAGTGAGGCATTGCAACTTGCCAATCACATGAGATCTGAGAGATCGTTTCAGATCTGCCACCCGTACTACTGCTGAAACTGCCGGCAGATACAATGCCGCATCAGTGACAGAACAGTGAGGCTCCATGCTGCTGGCCTTAGAGCAAGGCGACCTTTTAGAGGCCCTCTGCTCTCACCTCCTAGACGTCACACTGGCTTGGGCCAGACAGAAGCTGCAATGGACTCGTCAGCAGTGGCATCAGGTCCTCTTCACAGATGAGTCACTCTTCAGCCTGTCCCACGCAGAAGGGAGGGCCAGAGTGTGGAGGAGGAGCGTTTTTTTTTCCATCAGTATATTTACAGTAAATACTTTTATGTCATTTTCTGCCTTGCTGATGGTACACTTTATTGATATCCATTTATACAGAACCTCTGGTATTGATTGCAAGATTGCAATCTGTTCTCCAGAGGAGTCTATCAAGTAAAGGTGCTTATTTGTATTGAAGTTTCAGCTATGTGTTAGTTATATGTTAATTTGGGTATATCTAAACATAGTCTGGTCTGGACTATATACAGTATATACAGATCAGTTGCAGTTGATTGAACAATCCCTGCAGTTGACTGAACAATCCCGTCCTTGGTTCAGCTTTGCTTCACCTTGGTCAGCACCCTGTAAAACTAGTGTTAATTATTTATTTACTCATTATTTACCAAATGAGTCAGTTGAGACTGATTTAGAATGACCGTTTGAGGTTGACTCCAGTGTTGTACAGTGAAAGAAAGAAACGAACAATCAATAAACTGAACAACAAAACAGGATGTGGCAGTGTAGGGCAGAAACAAAGTTAATATGCAACTGAAAGCATCCATGCATATGAAGGTTTCTAGTTTTAGCTCACTCTGCAAATTGGACCTGTCACTGACAGTGGCAAATTAAAATGATTTGTGACCGGAGATCACTGTTGCTGTTTGTAGGTTAATTCTGCTAAAGTACTACATCTTAAATTGTAGGGCGGTAGAGAGAATAAATTGTTGAAACAGGAAATTATTTTCCCAATTAAAGATCTGTAAATTAATTGAAACCAGTGAAGCATTTGTCTAGTGGTGCAAAGTGCAAAGACGGCCAATCTGTCAAAAGAATAAAGGCCATAATAATAAGTGCAATACAGGGCAACAGTGATAAAACTAACGGCAGAGTATTAATTTTACTATTAGTGGTTTTAACGGCCAGGTGCAAAATGGACAGGCTTTGAACTTGTGTAGATGTCACAGGCCTCTTCTGTTTGGCTTGGATGCTAGATGGCTGAAAACAGTACAATTCTTAGTCCACCAATAACATAAAAGGCATTTTAGCTTACAGCACAGGGGTTTCTGAAATTCAAAAAACCCCAAGCTAAGATGGTAAATCCTACACACATATCAAATACTGAGCCAACAAAGCTTTAAATGAACGATAAAGACTGAACATCAACAGGAACTAGCCAATCAGTCTTCTTAGAGCTCTGTCACAGAAGTGCTGGACCTGAACATGGAGTTAGCCTTTTATTGCTGAAACCCCCCACACTTTTTACAATCAATTCTTAAAGGTCAAACTACTGTATGGAATAGCCAATCCAAAAGTCTCTTATTTTCAACCACACCTCAGATTCCCAGCAGTGAAATCACAACACATAGTCTAATATCAATTTTAGATGGAAAATATTTAGAAAAATGATTGCATAGGACTGTAGACTCATCTACAGTGTTCTTATCTGAATCTAAGAGAAGGAAATTTCCAGTAAAAGGTCTTCTAGGATTACTTCCTTTCTTTGATAACTTCACTAAAAATCACTGACCTTGTGACCCTGTTGCTTGTTGGCAAGAAAATGAATAAAAAGATCAGTGCCATCATATTTACTGTACTGTCTACTGTACATGAACAATTTTCATGTCTTTAGGAAAAAAGAATCTTAAAAATAATAAAAAGTTCCCCAGGGAATACAGACATGAATAACTCTTATTTTAAGCTGAACAAGAAAGTGCATTCTAACTACACTGGGATTATGTGTTTAACTATAAGTTGTATCACAGACAAATAACATAAGTTTGCAAACTGGAGTGGCACATATTGAGGTTCACTTATTGAATAAAATAATCTTTTGTCTATATGCTTGGCAGAGCAAGAGACAACCAAAAAGAAAAGAGAAAGTTGTGAGTTGGTCAAAGGAAGTGTGTGGGGTTTATTAACCCAGAAGTTCAGATTGTTATTTCACTATGAGAACAATGCAATACAGTGGCATGTAAGTTAGCTGTGCTGCCTGACAGCTGCTGGGTTTGAAGGCCTGCTGTGTGGAGTTTGCATGTTCTCCTTACTTTCATGTGAACAGGATGCACTGGCTTCCTCGTATTGTCCCATGTTCCCTCTTTGCATGTCCACAGAACTGGTGACCAGGTAACTGTTGTCTCCAAATGGTGCCCTGCAAGAGGCTGCAGTCCTGTCCATTATGTATCCCCATCTTAGTGTCGGCTGGTAGGCTAAGACTTGTCAAAATTCATAATGATTCATATCCTGAAGAAGATTTTTAATTAAACAGGGTACTAGTTTAGGTAAAGAGCAACTATGTTCCATCAAAATCCAACAGCAAACACTCCAAAACATTCATGCCACAATTAGCTTTCGCACGTGTCCTGCATTGACACGTCATAAGGTTAATTTTATATTTAGGTTATATTTCCTAAGGTGATTATGAAATACCTTGCAGTTATTTAATAGTTAAAAGGTAAACACAGCCAAAGTTCTGATGCACATATTCACTCATTTTGAGTTCACTTCTTTTTTTACAGCAATATGAGAACCACAGCAACCTCATCCCCTACACCCCTTCCTCCACTCAAGGTTGGCCTTTGAACAGAGAAGTGATGCACTGGGTACCTTAATGGGCAGGGCTAACTTAAACAGCAAGGCCAAACCCCAGTAATGCAACTGAAAACTTGCTTTTAATATCTTTTCACAAGTGTTTTCCCATTAGTCATGTTATTTCATACACAAATGCAGACTCATAAGAATATTTGATGAACTATACGATGTATCAATTACAAATAATCCATATACTGTACTGTATGTATCAAATACAGCCTTTCTGTTCAGATGCAAATACATAAAAATAGAATTTTCAAGTTTGCATTCTGCTTGCTGCAATGCCTGTAATTTCCAAAAAGAGAAACTGTCCAGCCATCACACCACCCTGGTAATGGAAACAGTGAACCTAGAAACTCATAATATGAGGGAAATGTTATTTCCGTGCTTTACCGTTTCAAAAAAAGGGAAAGAAACACTACTTCCCTAGAGTGTTGTTATGAATTAATTCAAAATATTGTAAAATGCACAGTGGTAATAACATGAAAAATCCCTTATTTTTAGAGCTGAATTTGCAAACTCTGTAAATTATAGAAAGTAAAGGATTAAAGAATTGTGATTTAGACTGTATCTAAATCTGCGATAAAGCATCAAGGTGAAATATATTTTTCAACAATCTTTCTACTGTATTTTGTAACTTTACTAAGGTAAACTAACTTTATTTTACTAAGTAAACTAAAACAAATATTGACAGTGTGGTATATTAGCAAAAACATTCATTTCTAAACATTTATTTTCTTTGTTCAAGTACACTTAGATGTTGTTTTTTTTGTAACAGTTAATGTACTTACAGTGTGTTAAAAGGCTTCAGATCAGGCATCGAAATTTTAAGATATTTTCAGTGAACAATGATGATCTATGTGCGAGGACCAAAGACAACATTTTGAAAAAGTCTCTGTGAAAGTAATAAAGGATGTGAAGGATGTGTATTTGTAAAGTAAGAGAAACATTGAAAAATCTCCATTAAAAACATGATTTAATGTTTAGAAATGTGGGACTATTTGTGGAATTATTTGAAAACATAAGGAGTTTAATACAGAATTAAATACTAATCACTATTAATATTGTTATGTTTAAGGATAATAGTTTAATTATGCTGAACTAAAGTACGTTGCTTTTTTTCTAATTTCTGTGGTTTATTCTTCTTCAAGTTATTTAGGTTTGAAAAAAAAGACCAAGTGAGACAACTTAAACATCATCACAAAGCCATACCTTTTTTGTTTCCTGTATCGATGTGAAGTTCCACATGCCAAGTTCTAGATCTTTTAAAAAGTCCAAACATCACAAGCTTAGACCCTGAAGAATCAAAATGCTTTTCACATCATTTCTTACCATGTGTGAGTAAAATTTAATTAGATTTTTTGCATTAATTTATTTTCAAGCACTCTATAGTTTTGGGATTGCTACAAGTAAATATTGTGTTCTGTTTCATTTAGTTATAGCTGGGTTTGAAACTGGACCAAGTTGTGCAGGTAGGTTATTAATTTGATTAGTTCTTAATTTAGTTTTTTTAGATGTAAATATGTATGAACACATAGTTTGTAGTTAAAAGACAATACAGACAATTCTTCAAAATGTTGAATAGAATTCCAAAAAAAGTTGTACTGTAACAGTACTTTAAGACTCCTGTAGAAGTAATGAATATTGACACACATACAGTATGTGTCACACACACTTATGTGCTGTATATGCCAAATATATGCTAAATAAATAGAATTTCCTGTAACGAAAGGAAAAAATACGAACATAAATTTGTTTATTTTTCTACTAAACTTTTAATTTAATTTAATTTTGTTAAAAAAATACTTTAAAATGTAGTGAAAGGTCAGGTGCAGAGAAAAGAACATCATCAAATGTTTTCTTTACTTAATCACAGGTATTTTTGTTCAATTTCACTATCGATTGATGAAATCCTGTAATTGAGATCTCCTTTCTTTTCTTCACATATTGCAATGTCTTTGTGAGTCTGAACTCTATCAGGGTTCTATGAGTAACATGACAGATGATAAAACATTTTTGTTTTCAACAGTTTCACTCTCACAGCCCATTCTTGAGGTGCAACCAGAATCTATCAATTTACTGGAAAGTGTCTACATTCGCTGTGAAGCTGAGAGGGGAACACAGTGCCACCTTTACACCGATCAGAGCCCAGTTCCTTTGAGATCAGCACCATACAAGTATCAAACCTGTCAGTTCTCTATGAGTGGGAGAGATCTACTGGGCAAGACAGCTGTTCAGGATAAAACTGAAGTGCTTCTTAGTTGTGCTGTTGAGCTGATGATGGATGGGCAAGCAGTTACCTCAGAGCAGAGTGAAATAAAAAAAATAGAGGTTGTTGGTAAGTCATCTTCATTGGTATTTCTAAAATGACCCTGTTAAGTGTTTGGTTAGAATTATGCTTTCATCAATTACTGTTTTTATGTGGAGCTGTGCTCTTATTCTTTAGGTGAAAAAGTCTTAGTATTAATTGTTATGTACTGTATAATTGCATTCCTCTAATGTAATCTGGACAAATCATTATAAAAAACGGTGTTTCCTGTTATATAATACTTCTTAGTGTTTACGAAAGACATATGACAGTGTTATGTTGACCCACTCAGTAAAGCACTGAAAATTGTGCTTTAGACTGTATCGTTCACGAAACATTATGAATAATTGCAGGCCTCAAATGTAACCTGGACAAATGGTTATACAGAATGATGCATCTTTTTATATCAAGATACTGTATATGATATTTATAAAGGATGCATGACAGTGTAATGTAGCTTGTCTAAAGTAAAGGATTAAATTATTGTGATTTAGACTGTATCTATAATAAAACATAAGTGTTATTAATGAGACAAATCTCATGTAATTTACCAGCACTTAGTGTTGGAAAGGTTCATATTCAAGTAGACCACAACCACATTGATGAAGAGGACTATGTTAAACTTCGCTGCGGAGCTGAGAGAGGAACACACTGCTACTTCTACATTGATCAGAATCCAAACCATATCAGATCTGAGCCCTTCAGGGAAGAGTATAAAGTGTGTGTCCTCAGGGTTTCTGGGAAGAAACTGCTGGAAGAGAAAGGTACTGGGACCAGTACAGAGGTCAGTCTGAGCTGTGCTGTTGAGCTTGAAAGTGAGGGGCAAATTATTACTTCATCTCACAGTGAGAAGATCAGAATTAAGGTGGAGGGTAAGTGCAGCCAAATTAATTCCTTCTTAATTTATTTTTTCTTATATACTGTATACATCAGATAATACAGGTATAAATAGGAAGTAATATGGCAATATTATCTTCATTTAAAACAGGGGAAGATGTAGTAATTCATTTTTAATGACGATGATTATCATTCCAAAGGGAAAGTACATTTTTCTGATTGGTAGATTATATTCATTACATAATATATTATATATATTACTCATTAAATTAGAAATAAAGAAATAAAGCTTTTTCAGTCACATAATTACTTCAGAAACTTCTTGATAAATCTAATAAACAGCTCTGAACATTTCAGCAAAGTTGTCCAATCAATTTCCAATTGTAACTCATGTTGAAAATCATAGAAATACATGGTGATTAGATGATGATTCTTCCCACCCAAGCAAGTGACATTGTTTAAAATCAGTTTTTCTTTCTCCTTTTCTCCCTTTTTATTTCTTATCCTGATTAATGAGATACATCCGTTTGTATTCCCTCAGCCAAGTTTGGAAGTCTTAGAATTGATATGGATCTGAAACGTATCAACACAGACCAGAACGCTACTATTCGCTGTGAAGCTGAGAGAGGAACACGTTGCCATTTCTACGCTGATGAGAGTAAAGCTCCTTTCAGATCAGTGCCATTCATGGAGCAAGTCTGTTCCCTCACTCTGTCTGGGAAGGAGCTGCTGGGACAGAGAGGGACTGGGATCAGGGCTGAGGTTATTCTGAGCTGTGCTGTTGAATTAGGTACACTAGGACAAACAGCAACTTCACAACGCAGTAAAAGCATCACAGTTGAGGTGGAAGGTAAGAAACGGAGCAGTATATTATTTTTCTCACATATACTAGCATGTACTGTACAATTCACATTCAATACATGAAAGGAGTGTAAAGGAATATGAAGAATTTAAACTGGAATTTGTCTTTAAATACCAGCTGTGGTTCAAACAAATACCATAACATATGGTCTACTGGGCAAGAGACACTAGTGAAAGGAGAAGCAATTTGACTGTTACTACATTCATGAGTCACAAATTTCAGTGAAGAGTAATGGATAACTTTCTGCCCTCTAGGGCTTCCCAGCTCACTGTGTTTCCAAACTTTTCAGAACCACTACTGCTCTGCATTTCTCATACTACAGATTTTTATTGCTGTATTTTTGTCTCATTTTCCCAGCAAATATGTACTATCTATTCATAACTTGTCATCATTAATGAATTGAATGATTTTGAATTTAAATACAAAAAAACAAATTGAATGCAATTCACATGGAAATCTGTTTTTGGCTATACAGTATATCTATGTTATAAGTTTGGGTAGCTGTGTCTGCATGCGTACAGTAGGTTGCAAAGAAATAAGTAAAGGTAGCTTTGAACCTTCACCTATTTCTTAGTATAATTTTAGAACAGAATCATTAAAAATATGACACATTTCTCAGGTTTGCAGAATAATGGTGTACTTGCAACAAGAACCACAAGATCTACTGAGTATGGTTAAAATTAATATAGGAAAAAGTAATAGGTTTATTCCATGCAGAAAAGAGAAAAAAGTAAACAACGTTTCAGCTGTGGAGCCTTCTTTGGGTGTGAGCTCATGGAATAATGGAATAAACCTATTAATTGTTCCTTTGCAGCCTATGCATGCTGATGCGGATACCTGCCTAAATTTAATATATTCATCAATACATTACATAGACATACAGTAGTTTGAACTGAGTATGAGCCACAATCGTATGTTCAAAAACAAAATGATATTTTACTATTAGAATCTACACAACCAATCATGCCCCCTTTTAAAAGGTACTGTACGATGGTGAAAGTTTGGATAGCTGTTGGAACTGAGCTTCTTGGGAGACAGAAGGAAATGTCTTTACATGCAAAGCCACCCTAGCTAAAATCTACAGTATGACTGCAGACTAGCTAAGCCAGACTGCTATTGCTCTTTAGTTAGGTAGGCTTATCACAATAAATTTAAATATTTAAATATTTACATACTGTATATAACTTTTAACAAAAATCATAAGTAAAAGAAAGTAAATAGTAGGTTAGTATCACAAATTGCAAATGTCTTTCTTTTTACTTCAAGGTCTTCCTCAGTCAAATATCACTGATACTGAGCCAAATGGGCCTGGTAAGTTTGCATTCTTAAAAAAGAGGTTGGAGTAATCTTCTGTCGAGTTCAGTGAAAGAGGGGGGAAACCAAGCTGTGGTATTTAATGGTTCCATGACCCAGAGCTTCATTACTTTGTAAATGTTAATCTAAGCATTTGTTCTTGTAGTTTATTTTCAACTACAGCATGTAACAATAATACCACCACATGTCACTTTTCTCTAAGAGAATCACAGAAAACAAAATAACCAGCTTGTTGCAATAAATGACCAGACTCTATAAGACTCACCTCAAAATTGACAAAAAATATTTATATATGAGAGCATGTGATGTATGTACACACTGTTTTTGCTTTACAGTATGTAAGTTCTAATTCTGGTTCCTTTTAATGAATTTGGTCTTTCCATGTCTTCAGGAAAACTTTCTAAGACTTTTGTCTGGGTAGCAGCTGGAGAATTAGTTTCCTTGATGGCAACACCAGTCTTGAGTTATCTTTATTTCAAGCACAGTGAGTATGCCTTTCTTACATTAGCAGTATGCAAGGACTTCTCACGCCACAGTTTCAGCTCACCTTTAAGTTGCTTTTTGTTGAATTTGTATTTTATTATACAAATGTCATTTTTCTCACAAGGATTGAATTAATTTTAATTAACATTATCCAGTGTCACTGTTCCTTAATTATTAAAATCCATTTTCTAATGTGTATATACAGTATATATGGAATTATTTTGGTAATATCATTAAGAATATAAAAAAACATGAAAAAACAAAAAAATCAAATATGCTACATAGGATATTTATCACAATTCCAATATTTGTCTTTACTTTTATCATTCATGTTATGTTTGATCACATAATTTGGTCACTGACGAAGAAAACTGCATTAACTACAGGTATGTCTACAGGAATGAAATGTGATTGTGGTGTTATTTTTTGCTCAAATTGAAAACAAAGAATGATACAAAGATACAGAGAGAAATAGTCAGCTTCTTTAGTCCTTGTATAGTTGTTCTTGCAAAACAAAAACGTGTAAATATAATGATTTAGAAAATTAAACTCAATTTTATGACAATGGCTTGGTAGAACCAAAGAATGTATTTATCTTTAAGAAATATATTGTGCATTAAAACAAGATTATGATAAGCTATTCTAGTATTTTAAAAGAAAAACAAATGCATAACTTACAATGAAAATCTCCACTGTGTTTTTGTTGTTGCTGTTCATTTCCACAGAAGCTGCAGTACAGAGGGAAATTTGAGCTTTACATCTCTCTGAAATTAATTAAATTGTCACAGAAAGGAGTCCAATTAGATATCCCAGTATACCAAAGTGCACATACTGTGAAAATGCAGAGATTCAACAAACTAAGTATTATTGGCTGACTTTCCCTCCTGAATCATAGAATAAAGGATATTAAATGTTAAAAAAACTCAAGTAACCACCAGTTAATTTTCTTCATTAACCCAAAAAGCAATTTCCACTTGGACAGCACCTACAGAAGAACTGAAGGAGTGGTGTTCCCTCCCATGACAGTACTGCAATATTGTGACCGACTGACTCAAACCCACCCGACTCCAACAGTATATGATTACCAAACCTTGAAGACTTCCAGTCAAAACAGCACAATGACACTTCACAGTGATTTCTAGACTATCAAACTCAACCTGGACAACATGGTAACATGCCTTTACAGGCTGAAACTGTCACGGACGTCCAAAGGGACTAACCGTGGGGAGCAGGAGAGCGGAAAAAGACCCATATGCGTAGCGGCGAGACGGGAAAAAGGCCCGGGCTCATAGTGCAAAGAGTTCAGGAATGCCGTATAGAAACCTATGCCCTCAGGGAGCGGACGTGGGGCGCCCTGGTGCTAGGCGGGTCTCAGGACATCCGAACGTCAATGCTGAGCGAGGACAGAGTGCAAGACCCGGAAATATATAGCCCAAGGGAGAGAGAGGGACCGGAAGGACAGCAGACCGGAAACCAGGGACAGGACAGAGAAGGAGCGCCCTCTGGCTGCAGAGGGCATGACAGAAACACTGGAGCGACTCTGAGTGATAAACATTTTAAAAGAACAGAAATACAGCAATTTTCTCATCTGTTAAACCAATGCCTTGCTGTTAAATAGTTTGGTTTCTCATTTCCATTCCTCTAGATGGTAATGTATAAATAATGTCATTTATTTTTTAATTAGCTCTGAGGACAATTTATGTTTTTCTCTCATTTTTTTATAATTTAAAATTGTGAGTGAGTTGTGTGATTCTCCTGGAAAATGTACTTGTTATCTTGTACAATAAAAGTATTAGTAAAATATTTAACATCTCATGCACTTTAATAGACTGAGCCTATACTGTACAGTATGCCATACAGTATATGGCTCTCTAGCACCTGACTTACTTTAGTAACCAGTAGCAACTGGTCTGGTACCTCACAGCTTTCTTAGGAATGTAGATCAGGCAAGAGCTGCCATCTTGCCAAACCTTTTATCCTCACACACTGAAAACAGAAATGTTAAACAATCTGAAATGCCAGGTGGTTCATTCTGATGAATCAGACACTTTCGGATAAAACAGGATTACTTTCTTCAGCTTGAAAAAGAACTTGGCAATTTAAATGTTTTTTTTTTGTTCTAAGGCATGTGTATTTTGTTTTGAGGAATACAACACAATTGTGCATATAAATGCCTTTTATGAGACACTTAAAAAGGAGCAACACAATAGCAACAGAAAAGCAAACCTAACATGCAGTAAAGTTATACCTTGTTTCGGTCTGCTAGCACAACAGCTCTTTAAAGTAATAAAGGATGTGGTCTACAGAACTTTACTCTCACATCATTGCTAAATGGATAAGAGATGATTGTTGTTCTTTTTTCTGTTAATGATAAGTAAAGGTTGTTTCTGTGTTGTTTGGAGAAATGTATAGGTACTCATATTCAACCCCCATTTACACATTTTAACAATATACACACCCAGAAATATACACCCCAATAAATAAGGATTTATCTCATAGAGATCCAGATGTCCTGTTGGAAGATTATTATTAATATTGTAACGCATACGGCCTCCATTGCTTGCGAGAGCTGGCTTACCAGCGTGGTGATGTCACCACCCTTCCCTGTGAATAGCAGGGACCGCAGCCACCGGGCTAACAGGAGATTTCCCTTTGGCTCAAGAGGCTGGGTCCCTGTTGAGTGATGCTGGAGGCCTGGGTTTGAGTCCCTGATACTGGGGGGCCGACCTGATGTAGCAGCGGCGAGGGCACCCACGTGAACCTCGAAATGCTACAATATTATATATAACATCACATCCAACTCGAGTTTAGATAACTTTTAATTTTATAAGAATTTAGTAAAGATTTTGTTTTCATCTTGTCATTACTGTCAACTACTATATAATATTCTCAATTTCTTTGAACCAAATCCAGCATTATTTGGTGTAATGATGATTCATTCTCTTTCCATGTTCTGCCTGCTTTAGATCAGAACCTAATTAAAGACTAAAGAGACTGAAAAAGGTTTCTGCAGTTGTTAATGTCATATGAAAAAATAAATAATGTACTTGAAAAATACTACAGTATTGAAAAGAATCACCCTTCTTGTTACAAAGCACATTATTGCATGTTCACAGTCCCCAGGAATTGTAAGTGGAGTGGTTCCCCACAACAGACAAATACAAAAAAAATGTTGTCAAAAGTATAAACATACTGTTACAAATAGGCGTTATGAAAATAAGAAATTTACAGAAATTGGCTGAGTAGGTTTATCAATAAGCAAATTAAAAATCATAACCTGAAAATTGTAAAGATTTGTCGCAACTCTTTACCGTTTTACCTGAGTGGTTGGTATAAATAGAAGCAGCGGTGTGAGGTAATTAAGTAGAGCTACTTCGCTACAGTATCTGTACTTACTGTAAGTATTTTATTTTATTTTCAGGATACTTCGACTTTTAATCATGTACGATGGTTTAGAAAAAATGGTTTATTTTTCTCCACCACATTTCCCCAAAACATTTTCCTTGTTTCCTCGGGGATACTGACATGTACATGGGCTAGGATTCTGATTGGGAAAAGTAGAGGTGCAGGTGCAAAGTGTCTGCGTGCAACTGTGGTGTTTTATAAAATAACCACTCAATACAGCTAGAATACAGCCACCAATACAGCTAAAAAGGAAATCCGAGCTCCAAGTGCAACGTCCTTAATGTGTATCGGAATATATGGATGTTAAGCGATAATTATTTCCCAAAAGAAATAATGGAAATAGGATTAATGGGGACCTTGAGGGCATAAATATTCCTCTGAAACTCATGTGCGACACATTTCTTCATAAGAATCAAAGTAGTTCAACATTATTAGGGACTAGGAGATGACAACGCATCTCAACATTTACAATCACATTTTTGAATATAAACAGAATGCTATAATGATCAGTTAAGCTGAGCACTAATATAACCTTATTTGAAATGTTTTAGAATATTTTTAGAATTTGAAAATTTTGATAATGAATGATTTTAATACAGTAATAATATATGGCTTTATATAATACATACTGTAGCAATGATTTTGTGAGGTGCTTTTACATTAAACTCTGGGAATTTATGTTCATAGTCTGTAATATACCATTGTTTATTAGTGCAATGAGTGCAAGTGGTATGTGGAATTTGTTCTTTAGCTAACTGGTTTAATTTAAACAGCTAGCTATATTTCAATAGATGTAATTAGTTTAATTATATTTTATACCCATTTTGAATTAAAACTTACAACTGCCTCAGCTAATCAGTAGAGTTGTGTAGAGAGTTTAGGATAATTAATGTAGTGCAAAGTGCAGGTGATATTTTTACCTTGCATTTTCAGATGTCATTCACTTTCATTTACAAATCTTTCCCCTTCTGTGGAAGAAATTTACTAATCCCATTGCTAAAACTGCCAGGCTAACAACCACCATCTCACAAAAACTCTCAGTTTACACGGAAACGGAATTTCACTATACACCATGACTTGATAAAGTCTCCCTAACTGTACATTTTGTACAAACTCACAGGTATCTCAATAAGTCTGTTGATAAGACAGACCTGGTAGGCTTATTAAAATACTCAGAAAATCATGAGCCCATTTGAAATTATTTTAATAAATGTTGTAGTGAGTTGTCTTTGAAGTTAAATGTCTTGAAAAGAAAGGAACGTTTTAGGAAAAATGCAGCACCCCTCAAACCTACTGTATCTATGGTCAGATTGTAGAAACTGTCAACAATTACTTGGGACTGGACTCATAAGACGCAAAACTAAGATGTGACAAATGGTGTGAGACTCTAAAAAAGGCCAGCAGAGACTTTTTATTAGGAACTTAATCTATTTCATGATCGATAGAACTATGTTCACACTTTTCTGTAAGTGTGCATTGAAAGTGTATCAACATACTATCTCACTTGTTGGCTTGGCAACATCAGTTTTATTAAATACTGTATACTACAGTAGGTTAGGAAAATTTGTGAAAAAAATTAAATTGTCATTTTAACAACAGAAAGGATGGCTACCTTTTACTTTCTTTACTTGAGTACCGATAAGAGTTGATACTTCTGTACTTTTACTTGAGAAGTTTTCTCAAATATAAACTATTTCTTTGAAAGAATTACTTATTTTTAGAAGTAACAGTACTTTTACTCGAGTAACATATTTGAGTACTTTTTACACCCCTGAGTAGAGGCTCCTGAGCTCTTTGTTCTCTCATACAGCTTTGGTAAAAAGAGCACTCAGGCACACTGGGTTAATCAAATATTTATAAATAACAACAATACACCTAAACAACACACAACATAAACAACATAATTACATACAAGTTAGGCTACTTACAAACAAGGCGACTCGAAGGTCTACTTCCTGACCAACATGAAAACCCAGACTGCTACTACAGTAAGTATTCAAATCCTATATAATGCCTTCAAAATGCCAACAGAAGATATAGAGCTGCCTTCTAAGCTAAACAGAATTTATTCAGTAGTTAAATCTCTTTAGAAATCGGGATGCTACGATGTGAACGGGAATAGTAGTGGTCTCCCTCTTCTAAAAATGCATCCTCCAAGCAGTCCAGTCTGATTTTAACCTAGGGACTCTCTATACAGGAAATCAGAGTTTCCTAAAAACAACTGAATGGCAAGCTGTCTAAACAAGGCTCAAATACTTATCTTGAATCTGGTCTTAAGGGCTGGTCAGAACAATTTCCTCATTTCCTCATTTCCCCCTTTCCCCCTTTCCCCTTCTGTCTTTCTTGCTCCCCCTCCCTCCCTATCTGTCTGTCTGTCTGTCTGCCTGTCTGCCTGCCTGCCTTTTTATGCTGTGTTCTGTTAATGGCACTTAATCATTTACCCAGAACTTAATTGACCAAGCTAAACCAGAGGATCCCTTTGATCAGCATGTCTCAGACTCAGTAAAACTCAGTAAAAAAACACCCTAGTTCCTTTCTTGTCTTGAAGCTCCCTGAAAACTATAGCCAGGTGTTAATTATTGTGTCTAGATTCGTAAGACACTTCAATAACCACTTCTAATAACCATAACAGTACTTAATATGAGATATGGGAATATTAATTATTACTCATTACCTCTGCTGATTTCAAAATGCTCTTAAGAAGGTCTGATGGACAACATCTTCATTGTGTAGTGTTAATAAATCAAAGCTAGCAGCCATGGACAACTGTTTTAGGGCTCATCAGCATGACATACAGTAACTACTGTATATTAACTTTATCAAATGAAAGGTAATCCTTGTATGAAACCTACTATATACAGGGGTGGTAGAAAGTATGTGAACCCTTTAGAATTTTCTGAATTTCTGCATAAAGTTGGCCTAAATTGTAATTAGAGCTTCATCTAAGTCATAAAAATAGATAAAGAAAATCCAATAAAACAAACAACACACAGTAGAATATACTTTTTCATTCATTTCATTCATTCATTCAGTTAAGAGTTAGGAGTGTCAATCAATGGGATGACAATTAGATGTGAGTCTGGGAGGCCCTGCCCTATCTTCACTACCAAACTCTGGTCTTTGCTTTCCAAAACCCTCCTTTTCCAGCCTGATGAGCATTGACAACTCTTTTTTCTGGGGTCCTCAGAAATCTCCTTTGATCAAGGCATGACATGCGCTCACAAACGTATGTTAAAGACCAGAGTTTTGTAGGGATGATTCAGGTTTATGTTTTTTAAATAGGGCAGGGCCACCCAAACTCACACCTGATTGTCATCCCATTGATTGACACTCCTGACTCTAATTATCCCCTTAACTGAATGAATGAAATGAATGAAAAAGTATATCCTTTTTTGTGTTATTTGTTTTATTGGGTCCTATTTTTATGACTAAGATGAAGGAAGATCTGATCAGAAATTCAGAAAATTATAAAGGGTTCACAAACTTTCTAGCACCACTGTACATAAATATCAAAGTTTTCTCATATTATTATAAAAAAATATCAATGATCAATTTTCTATCCGCTGAGGTAGTATTGAATGTAAATAAAGAATCTATAGATACAGAATTGTTTATAACAACTAATGTATACCATTGCCTATCTTTGTCACTTCTGAATATTCATGCATATTCTAAACAATTTATAGTATGTTGGTGATTCAAGCAATATCTATTAAACTTCCTCCATCTCTGCGACAAAAAAGGATCTGTAGACGATAACTTCTGTTACCCTGCTTTCCAAAACTTGTAGCAGACAAAGAAGCTTATGGTCTAGAACATTAACAGTCTTCATTGTTAATTATTTCATTTTTTTTAGCATATACCTTTATCAGTGTGCTCAGTACTTCAGTTCTTAAAACTAATGCATGGTTTACTGTCATTTTCACCTTAGAGATAAGATGCCCCAAATGAATGTTAGTTAATCATACAAGAGAACTGTACACATTTCAATTTAAAAGATTGGATTGTTTTCTATCCATTCCACTGGCTTTCATTCAGTAAGCCTTTTATTCCTGGCAGAGGTTTTTGCAACCTGGAGCTTATTCCAGACACATGGGGCACAAAAAAGGACTACATACGGAATCTGGAGTACTGGAAAAAACCCTTGTGACCTTAGGAAGACTATGTATTCTCCACACAGAAGGTGCCACATTCTGAAATCAAACCCAGGACTAGCAGACTAACAATCGCTGTACCACTGTGCCACTGTGATTATTGTATCATAATCTAACTAATTATAATGTTAATTGCAATTGTTTTTTTATGACTGTGTAAATAATGCAATTGTTTGAAAAATATAGCATTAACTAACAAGGTACCATATGTCTACAACTGTTTTGGGGTCGAATAAGATTCAGTTCAGCTAAAAACCTGAAGTCAGTACATCACTGCAGTGTTGATCTGAGGGGACGTTTTTCTTGTTTCCTGTGTATTTGAGATGTGCAGTGCTACATGCCAAGTTATACTGTACAGTCTCAAGTCAGTGTATCACTTGCTTAATCCCTGGGGACCATGATTCTTTCTATGTCATTTCTTATGATGAGTGAGTATTACATGTTTCTTTGTCTGATGCTATTGTCCAATGTGAATTACAAAGTACAAGTTTACACAGCATAAACTTTACATCATTTGTACAGAAAAAGTCTAGCATTCAATGAAATTCAATATGCAGTGCAGAATACCAGAATCAAGTACCGCAAATAAGTTGATATAGTATAACCAATATATTTTAATAGCACAGAAGTACAGTGCAACAGTTAAATATTAAAATTAAAATTCAATCACTGTTTTTATTCTTTCATTTATGAATAATAATTTATTGATTTTCTTTATTTTTAGCGTTGAAAAGTTCTGAAATTGAAATATGAATATTAACATTTTTTTTCTGTACAGTAATGTTTGGGCTTGAAGTGAGACAAAGTTACTCAGGTATGTTTATTAAATTGTGTATTATACTCTATACACAGATATATTAGATAAGATATAAGATATTAGTCTATAGTTTGACTAAAATAATCAAAATCCTGAGCAATCAGTAAGAATTGAACATCTATCGTAATTTAAGAATTCCAACCTGATTGTATTATGTATTCATAATGCAAATATACATTAAAATATAAATATATTACAATCAGTAAATGTATTTTAAATTATTTAGATATATTTTATTTTCTTAATAAAATGTGTTAATTTTTTTACGTTGATTTTTTTAAAGGATTAGGCAAAATGTCTTTCTCATTTTCTGTTATTAATAATAATAGTCCAAATGCAAATCTAATTTGAGGTAACATGGATACAGAAACCAGAATATTGGAAAATGATTTCTTTAAGGGGATTAATAACATTAATATCAACACTTTCAAAGAGGAGAAGATTTCTCAAACAAAACAAACGATTGATCACAAGCTCCATAATTGCAATTATAAGACTCTTTCTCTTGATCCTCTGTACCTAATTAACAGATTTTTGGAGATTTTTCTCAAAATATCAATGAGAAGCTACTCTTTTGTTTCACACAGATCCACAGGGAAAGCCTGTTCTTGACGTTCAACCAGTATACATTAATGTGGAAGACTCTGTCCATGTCCGTTGTGAGGCTGAGAGAGGAACATCCTGTGACTTCTATATTGATCGGAATGCAGCACCTTTTAGATCTGAGCCGTTCAGTGAAAAGTATAAAGTCTGTGTACTCAATCTTTCTGGGAAGGAGCTGCTGGGAGAGAGAGGTATTGGGACCAGCACTGAAGTTTTTCTGAGTTGTGCTGTTCAGCTAGTCACAGAGGGGCAAACGATTACTTCACAGTGCAGTGAGAGGATCAGGCTCAAGGTGGATGGTAAGAATCCATGCAATTTAATTTATCAGATTATGTAGTAAATAACAGTTCAAATTGTCTTAATTTATTTCAATAATTTACAACTGTGAAAGTACTCTGTGACAACTTGTTGTAAAGGACACTATAACAAATACAACTGGAATTAAATTGAAGTTAAACACTGTGGTAGATTAATTAAGTGCTAGCTTTCTTTCCAAAGGGACAAGAGCTCACTGAATCTTTCCAATTGAAAGTGTTTTCCTAATTTCACTTTATTCTTCATTTCATACATTTTACACCGACAATGCCATTTTCACACAAGATGAAATAGATCCATAACTTTTCAGCTCTTTTTACTCAATAATATTATGAACGTACTAAAGTGAAATGAATCAAGCTAAATTATTTTTAATGGGGCACTTTTTGTTACTCCTTCTCTATTCCACGCACCTATATTTGTTAGTAACATTAGACCAACCAATGCATCACATAAAACTTAATCAGCAAGATAATAATCTATATAAAGCACAACATGTTTTTTAATTGATTATTCTTAAAATTTAATTATTAGTATGCTCTATATATTTCTGACCTTAGAATTGTAATAAACAGGTTCTGAACAGCTGCTCAATGATTGTGATTAACTGCTCTATTCTCACAGATATTTATTGTAAAGCCCTTTTAAATCAGTGAAATATTTGTGGTCTAAAATTGCTTTCAATTGCAATTTAGTTTTCTCCTCTTTTTCCCATTTCTGACCTTTCCCCTTTCAAACAAGAGCTAGCATTAATGAGTGTATTCTGGTTTTATTTCAACAGTCCAGTTTGGAAGTCTTATTGACGTGGATCTGAAACGTATCAAGACAGACCAGAATGCTACAATTCGCTGTGAAGCTGAGAGAGGAACACGTTGCCATTTCTACACTGATAAGAGTGAAGCTCCTTTCAGATCAGTGTCATTCAGGGAGCAGTATAAAGTCTGTTCCCTCACTGTGTCTGGGAAGGAGCTGTTGGGACAGAGAAGGACTGGGATCAGGACTGAGGTTGTTCTGAGCTGTGCTGTTGAATTAGTTACACTGGGACAAACATCAACTTCACAACGCAGTGAGAGCATCACAGTTGAGGTGGAAGGTAAGAACCAGGGTTTTTTTTTCCTTCTTTAATATTAATTTACAAAAACAAAAATTCAACAAATAATTTCTGAAAATGTCAACATCATTTCATATATACCATACTATAATCTACCAAGCAAGATGGTATTTTTATAGATTTTGTACTTTAAGGTGCATACATTTAGTTTATGAACGTCTGGAATATGTATTGAATATACTATAATTCTGTAATTATTACAAGGTTTCCCTGAAGAGCAAACAACACCATTTTTTTTCTCCCATGCCCCACTGTTATATACTGTATAAAAGATTTTTCAGAGGTACTGTCATTTTATATTTTTCTGATTCCTTTTACTATATAATAATCTATACATTAATTTATGCCTATAATCTTTTATCTTCATTTTCCCAACAAATAATTACGATTTGGGTTTATCCTGTCTCTATTGGATGGAGTCCAGATTGATATCTGTTTTTTTGCTAGCACTATAGTATTGTCCTAGAAGAACAGACATATAACAAGTAGATTAACCATATAACAAATTTCTCAGGTTTGGAGAATAATGTGATGCCTGCAATAGCAACCATCAATGCTTGTAAGTATTGCCGTGAGCCTGAACTGGATGAAGCAGATAAAAAATGGATGGATGGGTATTTAGCAATAAATTATGTAGATTTGATCTGGATATTCATTTGTTTGACAATAAAATACTGTTACAAATGGGGAGTCATGAAAATGGTGAAAATCAGGAATTGACAGAGCGGTTTAGTCAATCAGTGAAATAATTATTCATAACCCCCGACTTGTAAGTGATTTCTATACCCGAGCGGCTGGTATAATTAGAGGCACATTAAGTCTTTATTCTCTGGCACAGCTTTGTTGTGAGGAGTAATAATCCAGGCACACTTGGTTAAAACAAGTATTTATTTCAATAAACTACACAAGACGCAAAACATACAACACACCAAGTAACATTATAATGTTACAAATGGGACTGGACAGATATTTTAAAACAATGACACAACACACAACAAAATACATAAAGTTACATTATATACAGTATTTATAGACAAGGCGTTTCAGAGGCCTAACATTCTGGTCACCCAGAAACCCCAGACTGCTACTATGCACTAAACTCTTACTATGCCTACAGAGGCCACACAAGAGATGAGCTGCCTTCCAACTAAATACAAAGCAAACTGCAGTTAAATCTCTCTCTTTGCACCCTGGATGCCACAAAATAAATGGGAGCCTACAGTATATCCCTATCCATAAAATGCATCCTAATCGGGAAAGACGTTTCTAACTGAGATATCTTCTACCCAGGAATCCCAAGTTGCCTTAAAACATAAGCAAGTTCTCTCTAACAAGGATCGAATACTTAGCTCCAGTCAGGTTTGATTTGGATGATCATGAAGGAGCCTGACGCAAGCTTCCAAGTCCCCACTCCTCTGGATTCCTCTCTCTTCTCCCTGCTCTCCTTGTTTGTTCCTTCTTCCTCCCTTCCTCTTTTCTCTCTTTCCTGCCTCTCTTAAAGTTAAGGTATACTGTGTCTTTCTGCCCTGCTCCATTGTAATCATTAATCCACAACTTGCCTAGCCATACTATTACAAACTTTATTATTGTTTCTGCTCAAGGGACCCCCCCAGACCTCAGCAAACATCCTCTCTGCTTTGAAGTTAGAAGTGTTTACTCTTCCCAGTGTCACAAACTTGATCTAAAATCTAAGAGACACTTCTTAAGTCACCCAAAGCTGTAACAATACAATTTTACTGTTATAGTATATAAAAAATAAATCGGTACAAGTTGGGAAAACAAATTGGGAAACAACAAATAGGGAAATTAAATCCCTCACATTAGAATGCATCTAGGTGGTTTGCTTTGGAACTCAAAGTTAGAAGAGTCTACGGAAACTGGAAAGGTTCTCAGCCAGACATTTCAGTAGTTGGAAGGTGAATTAGAAAGATGTTAGTGTGACATTTTTGATCTCTTTATGAACTTTGTGCTCCCAGAAGGCAGATAGTAGTGAGCAGTTATAGAGTTTCCCTAACCTACAAATATAGACAATGATGAATCTTTTGGAGAAAGGATGCTCTATTCAAGGAAGCATCTATATTGTATCTACAGTACCAATAGCACATATCCTCTTCTTAAAGAAAAAATCATGAGTCAGATGTCAGTCTTGGAACAGATGTACAGTGGCAACGCAGAAAGGAGGGATGGACAGCTGCCACTGAAAAACAGAGCTTATTGGGAGATTTTAAAAATATCAAATCAAAAGGGAGCAAAATAGTATTGTACGTTAACTGAACAAATTTAAATGTATTTCTTTTTTTTATTTAAGTTTCCAAGTCAAACATCCCTATTATTGAGCCAACTGGACCTGGTACGTATTCATTATTCATAAAGAGGTTTAAGTGAGCAATTTTTCTCAGTTAAATGGGAGGTCACAAACCTGTGGTATTTAATGGGTCCCAGCTCCCTGACACAGAAAATCCTTATTTTATAGAAGCTCAATTTAGGATTTGTTCTTGCAGTTTACTTTCAATTACTTAAGTGTAACATTAAGCAATTCACTTATCTGTACTCTCCTAGAGAATGACAGAAAACAGAAAAAAACTTATTGAAGTCAACGAAATTAAAATGTTCTGAATCACCATAAAATCTGTAGAAATGTATTTTTATATGTACTGCATGTACAATATAAAGTACACTTGGATATTTATACATAGGACAGTTTTTTTTTCAATTTTGATGCTTTGTGTATGATTTGATTCTGTTTTTTTAAATCAATTGCACCTTTTCATGTCTACAGGACAACTTCCTAAAACTTTCATCTGGGTAGCAGCTGGAGAATTAGTTTCCCTGATGGCAACAGCAGTCTTGAGCTGTCTTTATTTCAAGAACAGTGAGTATGCCTTTCTTAAATTAGCAGTTGCAAGGTCTTCTCACAACACATTTCCAGCTCACAGTGGTCAGCTTTTAAAGATCACATGGCCTCAACTATCACTTCTATGCTGATGATACTCAAATCTACATCCATGCCAAACCTGACACTGATGCACTGTAGCTAATTGCACCTCTGACATAAAAACATGGATGACTCACAATTTCCTTAATCTAAACTGTGACAAGATTGAAGTCATGATTATTGGCACTTCCCATTAACTTTGTAAAGCCAGTGCTGTAATCCTATCTGCGGACAGTACTGAACTTGAGCTTCACTCTAAATTGAAAAATGTGGGGTGATATTTGATTCAGGCTAACCTACATGTGCAACATATTGTCAAAACCATTTTTTCACCTCAGAAATTTCACCAGGCCATGTCCTATGTTATCGCTAATTGTTGATGAAAAGCTGATCAACACATTTGTCTTCTCCCAAATTGACTACTGTAATGCTCTACTCGCTGGGGTTCCTAAATACAAACTCCAGTACTATATATCCAAAATTTGGCAACCAGAGTCCTCACCAGGTCAAGTGATCACATTACTGCTATCCTGGGGTCCTTACACTGGCTTCCTGTCAGGTTTCGTGTTGACTTCAATATCCTCATGCTGCATGCCCTGGCAACTGGTTCTGTTATATACCCCTTTGCTCCTTCTGTATGTAGTATCCCCATCTACTGTCTTCTCTCATTGTGTATTTTCATTGTGCATATCTTGTGTGTTTTTCTATTGTTGTTGTCATTCTGTAAAGCACTTTGAGAAACCACCTTTAAAGGAAAATTATTCTTATTACTGTACTTCTACTACTACTACTACTACTACTACTACTACTACTACCTACTAATCTGGCTTTCTCTTTCAGAGGTTATAAAACAGGACAGTGAAAGGTTAGTCAGCATTTCCTATTCTCTGGGTTTTTCAGTGGAAACAAAGGTGTATGTTTTTATTCCAAATAATACTAGGTGAATTCTTATTTAAAAAGTATCTCATTATTGTGAATAGTAATTGTGAGACTCAGACTCAGAGTCACTAGTCACTAGGTACTGTTATTAGAATTTCCTTAGTGGCAACACACAATTGTCTCAAAGGTGGGGATGGTGTGTGCTGGTAAGGACTTTACTGACTCTCAGCTTAGCAGTGACTACTTCAGGCATGCAGTGTACTAGTGTACAGTTTACAGTGTATGAGATACAGCACTCTCAGGCACTGTGAAGCCAGAAGTACTGTACTGTATGTTTCTAGAATGAGCTGATGTTTAAAGAATTGGCAATTCCAAATCAGATGGGTATTAAATGCAAAAATAAAAAACAAACCACATAGGAAATGTAGGTTCAAATCTAAGCATAAAGTCAAATGTGACACATGGATGAATGTTCTAAAAGTACCCCATGGATGAAAGAAAAAACGACTGTATATACATAATTACTTGTTGGTAGAAGAATGTAAATTCTAAAAGTTGATTACTTTCGTTTAGCCTAAACCTTGTAAGTGCTACATTAATTTTAAATTTAGCAATCTGGAACAAGGAAATAAAGAGGCAGGTAGTCCTTGGATTTTAAACTTACTTTTAAATTTTGTTCTTCTGCAGGGATCTGGAACATGAAAACAACATTTTTGAGACTGTTGTCTGTAAGTATCTTGAATGCTGGAAGAGTCGAGGAGTGTAATTGTACTCCACGTTATGTCAGGTGTGGTTATCAGTAATTCTGAAGAAGATTATGAACAGATTACAAGACACCGACATCAAGGAGTATGCAGTGTATTAAAAAATCACATTGCAATTCAAATGAGAAAACCAAATTAAATAAAACTATAGAAGCAGACATTAATCATTTATAATGTTTTAGCAGTTCATAATGTCTGTAAGATCCAGTGAGGCATTTGTGAAAACAGAAAGAATATTTTAATGTCTACAGTGTTTTAGAAACTACAAGGACTGGTCAGGGGCTAGTTGGCTTTGCATCTCTTAAAAAAAAAAGGCTTCAGAAAGCTGTTCAATTCATTTGTATCATTGGTAGGCACCTTCCCAAAAAGTAATTCTCACTATGACTCTTGGACAGAACCTATTGAAGAGCTGGCAGCAGATGGAGGAGTGATGTGCCCCACCATCACAATATTGCAATACATTGCACTGTCTAACTGACTTGAGTCCATTCAACTCCCACAGAGTATCGAACCTTGAAGACTCCCAGTCAAAAGAGTGCAATGACGCTTCATGGTGATGACTATCAAGTTAAATTTGGACTCCAAACATGCCCATCCTGGCTGAGACACTGAAGGACCCTGAATCATAAACATTTTAAAATAACAGAGAAATTCAGCAATTTTCTTACCACTAAACTAATGTTAAAGTAATGCCTTGTTTCTTGATGTATTTCTCCTGCTTATCACTCTAGTTTTTAATGTATAGCTAATGTAATTTTTAACCTATTGTACATGAGCTTCAGAGTGAATTTACTGTAGTTAAAATGTTGTTCTGTGAGTCTCCAGGGGAATGTACTTGTTCTATTATTGAGTTTGCTAATAAACATCTCGTGAAACCTTGATAATACCAATGAAACTGTTCATGATAAGAACAGCTCATTTTTATTGAGAAGCTTGAATGCAACTTCACTATACATTGTGTGAACTGCTTTTTATTCATATTATGGAGGTTGAAATTACTTCTAAAACAAATGATCTTCAAAGGGTTGGAAAGTAGCAAGATTTGTGTTCTTCAGCATTTTACAAAGTTGTTCTCATAAATGAAATTTACCAGGCACTTAAAGGGAGGAGCATTATAGAAATGACAGGATTCAAGCCCCACCTGCCATATTGTTACTGTATACCCTGTTTCAAACTGCCAATACAACAGTTCTTTAAAACAGAAAGGGATATGATCTATAGAACACCACTTTCCTATCATTGCTAACTGGATTAGAGATACTGTAGTTATAGTTGTTCTTACCTTGCATCCTATACATTCCTGAGCATGGTATTCAACCTTCAGTAACAAATTTTAACCATCCAGAAATATACAACCCAATAAATAAAGGTTTATCTGATGGAGGATCTAACAGAAGTGAACTACATGGCGACACAAAGTGGGAAGAATAGAATATGAGTACCAGTAGAGCATTACTGAAAATAAAAATGTGAATTAAAGGGTTTAAATTCTTTCACTGTTGATGAGTAATGTTTGTTGGCATATGGACACAATCCTACAGCACAGAAATACAGTAGCTGTGTACAAGGACAGAGGTAACAATCTGCCACTCAAGTTCAGTTGAAAATAATTAACAAATAGCTGAATGTGGAAATAACTGGAAATAAAATGCTATTTTATTAATAGTTATTGTATTAATAATTTCATTCATAATGGCACTATAACTGTAACTATGATAGTGTTATGACTGGGTGATACTGGACTGGCTCCTACTATCCATTCTCATTTCCAAAAGAGAACAAGCCACAACTGAGAAATGCCTAGCTCATCTTGAGGTAGGGTTGGAGGAAGGTCAAACAAATGTAGCTAATGTGACTATTGTATTCAACAACCATTTACACATTTTAACTAGAAACAGTTAATAGACACCCCAACAAACAAAGGCTTATCTGATGGAGGATCTCACAGACATCGAGCAGACTTCATGTGATGCAGTAGAGAACACTGGCAGCAAAAAGAATATGAGTAAACACTGAAATTTAAAGGATTAAAATGCAGCATAAACATAAAACAACGAGGATTCAAAATGTAAAAAAAAGATTTTTCTGTGCATTAAATATTCTATATTATATTACCTAATATTACATTATATTCTACATTATACTGTATGTATGTACTTCTCACACCTGAAGAAGGCTCCATGGCCGAAACGTTGTGTTTTCTTTCTTCTTTTTTTCAGCATGGAATAAACCTATTACTTGTTCCTTTGCATTATACTGTACAGTATGTGCTGGGTTGTATGTAGTCTTGTACAGGATATGATACTGTCTGCAACTTCTCTGTGTGTAGCATCTCACTTGCCAGTGGTTTGTGTAGTGTAGTGTTGTAGTGTACTGTATGTGGATTTAAGTAGGAGAACAGGAAGAGCAGAGGGGTTAAAATCTTTACCTTCTTGGCTTCTGAGTGAGTGAGAATTCCTAATATTGCCGCGTACAGTAGCATAGCAAGTTCATTCCAAGAAGAATTTTTTATGTTTCCTTTTCCCTGTATTTGTTTCTATATGTATTTTGCATATTTTGTCACAATCAATCTGCTACTTTCTACTGTATTATAGTTCTTGGTGGAAGATGAAGATGATGATTATTAACTTAATTTTATATAGTCTTCAAACGTACCGTCTCAAAGCACTTTACAATATAGAAACAGTTATAAGGATGAAGTAGTTCAGGTGGGTAGCTGCGTCAGCATGCGTAGGCTGCAAAGGAACAAGTAATAGGTTTATTCCACACTGAAAAGAGAAGAAAGAAAACACAACGTTTCAGCCGTGGAGCCTTCTTCAGGTGTGAGAAAGACAGGGCAGTAAGCAAAGGTAATGTAGCAGGAGAACAAAAGCTGGGAGAGAGGAGGAGCAGGAGGCGGGAGCAGGGGATAGACAGAGTGGCCAATCAGGAAGTGTGAAGTCAGGTAGGTGAAGAGAGGTGTGAAATGAAACCTACAATGAATAGAGAGAATTTAGAAGAACATTAGTCTGTCATTGAGAGAAGGGGAAAGGTGTGATCCTAGCTGAAGGATAATTTTTTTATAAGGATAGCAAATTACAAAATAAAACATATAAAACAAGACGTTAGAAGCAAATGTTATAAAACAGAATTCCAGACTACTGGGACATACAGGAGCAAGCGCAGGCCCTGTCACCCATAGTATGTAAGTGATCTCGGGTAACATATGGAAGACTGGAGTCAGACGAAAATGGAAGTTTCAAGGTGGGGAGTGGTAAGATAATAAGTCAGACAGGAACTGAGGTTCCAAGCCAAGTAAAGCCTTATGCACTTGTAGCGGCGAGGCTTATTAAAATACAGGAATTACGTTTTCTGCTCCCTTGCCAGTCCCTCTCTCCTTCATCTCAGTGGTGCCTGATACAGTTCACAATTAAGGTGTTTTTCTAGCTGATAGAGTGTCCTGATAAGGAATAGCTCCCCAATTCCTGAGATTCTCCAGCAACCTTAATAAATGGTCATCTGGCACCTAAAAGTCTGAGATTCCAAGGGAAAGTGTTATTCAAAAATGGTTTACAACCCTAAGGTCAGAGTGCATGGTTACTCATCACCAGCCAATCAGGAACTGGTAGGGCAGGTCAACCCCACGTGGGTCTCTGATGCCCATGAAACTTTCAACCAATGAACGACCTGCAGTTCCTCCAAGTAAAAACAGGCAACACAGAGCGCCTGGGGGGGACGGTTCTGAAGGGCAGGATGGTTCCACAGGGCAGAACAGTTCCCAAGGGAACACAGTTCCCAAGCGCAGGACAGTCTCGCAGCGCGCCTGCTGGACATTCAGCCTCAGGGCTCCTCCTAAACATCCCCAGATTCAGCCCGGACCACCACGTAACAGCCAGTGTGTCCGAGTGCCAGAACTTTCCTTTGTTCTAAGAGTCGAGAGTGGAGGTTGCCAGCGCCTAACCAAAGGATCCACCCGAGGTTAGCCAGCAGCAAGCCTCGTGAACCCAATCTGAATCAGTATTCAGGACTAGCGCTTCATCAGGAACGAACCGGTCCTCTTCCTGACCTGCTGGGACCCACAGTCACTTTTCTCCTGTGCACAAACTCTGCTAGTTCAGCCAGCACTAACTAGCGAGTCTTCAGTGAACACTTTGCAAGCCGCAAGCCGCACCGAGCACTGCTTGGCACCGAGCCAGAAAGAGCCGATTGGACAGCGACAAGCCTGCCAATGCTTCTTTGTGCCTGCAGGAGATCTGACCCCACAGATGGATGAGTATTCAACTTCCTGCATTACCGCTCGAGAATTCAATTGTTATCTCAACCAGTTGATATCAATTTAATTCCTATGAGTGATGTACTTGTTTTGAGTATCTAGTGTAGAAGTTATAACCAAGTTCATTTACGAAATGGTCTAAATGAATGATATACTGAACGTATGTCCCTTGGTATTTGTAACTCTTCGTGACTGAATATGCCTTTGGTATTCTGCTAACCCTCATGATAAGATCTGTTCTTTATATGCACATTTTATGTATTAATAAATGTATTCTCGTGTATTAGTACCTATGTGTGTGCGGTGTTTGAGTTATCCCGCAAGGTAGGATTCTAATACCATCAAAAGAATCATTTTGTGACTTACTGCCACAATTAATAATTGTCCCAGTTAAGCACAAACCCCTACATTTACTGGTGTCTCGTGAGAGGACGCTACACACTGTAGGTGTTCATAAAGAATTTTAAAAGAACTCGAAACCTGATTGGAAGCCACTGCAAGGACTCCAAGACAAGCATAATGTGATCGCTTGCACACAACCTGGTCAGGATTCTGTCTGCTGAATTCTGAACATATTGGAAGTGTGGATTTAGTTACCCCAGTGAGTAGGGCTAGCACTAACCAATTTTTAAAAAAAAACCCAAATGTATTGACCAGCTTTTCTGCAACAGTCAAAGACAACATAGGACAACCATGAAGCCTGCACGTCATTGCAGGGCTTTTCTAAGGGTTTTTTTTCCGTTTCCTGTGAGATGTGCACTGCTTCATGCGAATTTATACTGTACAGTCTCAAACAGAAGTGCATCTCTTGCTTAACACCCTGAGGATTATGATTCCTTCATTGTCATTTCTTACATTAAGTGAGTATTATTTGTTTGATTCTCTTTGCCATTGTACAATGGGACTTTTTACAAATTAACACAGCATGAGCTTTATAGTGGAAAATCAAGCTTTTTGAGTAATATGAAATGCATATTAAAATACCTGCATCTTGTAATAAAGCAAATAAGTTGCTGTAATAAAGCATTTGAATTTGAATACATTCAACAATTGAAATTGTTGAATAGTACAGAAGTACAAAAGTTCAATTTGAAAAAATAAATCTTTCTATTTTATTTTTTGAATTGAGAAATTAAATATTTCATTAATGTTTCAATTTTTTTGCACTGTATGGTTTTGAAATTTGACCATTAACAACTTTTTTGTTTTCTTTTCAGTTATGGTTGGGGTTGAAGTGAGACAAAGTTACTCAGGTACAGTTTGTTATTAAATTACATATTATTTTATATTTATAAATATTTAACATATATTTACTGTAGATGTCAACAGTCATCTCAGTTTTGTCCTCCATAATTTCTGGAAGTAATAATTACTTTTAAAATGTAATTTGCCTCTAGAATCAATAGGCAAAACATAATACAGGTATGAAGAATAACATATTATTATACCTACTGTGGAAAATATTTTATTGACTGCTTACAATCATTTACTATGTTTTTATTAAGCTGAAGAAGAGAAAATTCTCAGATGTTTGTTTTCAACAGATTCACTCTCACAGCCCATTCTTGAGGTGCAACCAGAATCTATCAATTTACTGGAAAGTGTCTACATTCGCTGTGAAGCTGAGAGGGGAACACAGTGCCACCTTTACACCGATCAGAGCCCAGTTCCTTTGAGATCAGCACCATACAAGTATCAAACCTGTCAGTTCTCTATGAGTGGGAGAGATCTACTGGGCAAGACAGCTGTTCAGGATAAAACTGAAGTGCTTCTTAGTTGTGCTGTTGAGCTGATGATGGATGGGCAAGCAGTTACCTCACAGCACAGTGAAATAAAAAAAATAGAGGTTGTTGGTAAGTCATCTTCATTGGTATTTCTAAAATGACACTGTTAAGTGTTTGGTTAGAATTATTCTTTCATCAACTACTGTTTTTACGTGGAGCTGTTAAAGGTGAAAAAGGTTTTTAGGTGAAAGAGTCTTAGTATTAATTGTTATGTATAATTGCATTCCTCTAATGTAATCTGGACAAATGATTATAAAAAATGGTGTCTCCTGTTATATAATGTTTCTTAGTGTTTACGAAAGACATATGACAGTGTTATGTTGCTCCACTCAGTAAAGCACTGAAAATTGTGCTTTAGACTGTATCATTCATGAAACATTATGAATAATTGCAGGCCTCAAATGTAACCTGGACAAATGGTTATACAGAATGATGCATCTTTTTATATCAAGATACTGTATATGATATTTATAAAGGATGCATGACAGTGTAATGTAGCTTGTCTAAAGTAAAGGATTAAAGAATTGTGATTTAGACTGTATCTATAATAAAACATAAGGGTAATTAATGAGACAAATCTCATGTAATTTACCAGCACTTAGCGTTGGAAAGGTTCATATTCAAGTAGACCGCAAACACATTGATGAAGAGGACTATGTTAAACTTCGCTGCAAAGCTGAGAGAGGAACACGCTGCCACTTCTACATTGATCAGAATCCAAACCATATCAGATCTGAGCCCTTCAGGGAAGAGTATAAAGTGTGTGTCCTCAGGGTGTCTGGGAAGGAACTGCTGGAAGAGAAAGGTACTAGGACCAGTACAGAGGTCAGTCTGAGCTGTGCTGTTGAACTTGTAAGCGAGGGGCAAATGATTACTTCATCTCACAGTGAGAAGATCAGAATCAAGGTGGAGGGTAAGTGCAGCCAAATTAATTCCTTCTTAATTTATTTTTGCTTATATAATGTATACATCAGATAATACAGGTATAAATAGGAAGTAATATGGCAATATTATCTTCATTTAAAGCAGGGGAAGATGTAGTACTGTAATTCATTTTTAATGATGACCATTATCATTCTAAAGGGAAAGTACATTTTTCTGATTGGTAGATTATATTCATTACATACTGTAATATATTATGTACATTACTCATTCAATTACAAATAAAGAAATAAAGCATATGTATTAATACAAAAATGCAAAAGTACTGAATATGTTGTGAGTTTTTTGTGTGAACTATAAATCTAAATGTACATTTCCATGTAATTTTGCCTCTGACCAGGCTTCGGCAGCTGATTAGAAACTACTGATGAATTACTGTACTTTTTCAGTCACATAATTACTCCAGAAACTTCTTGATAAATCTGATCAACAGCTCTGAACAGTTGAGCAAAGTTTTGCCAATCAATTTCCAATTGTAACTAATGTTGAAAATCAGAGAAATACATGGTGATTGGATGATGATTCTTCCCACTTAAGCAAGTGACATTGTTTAAAATCACCTTTTCTTTCTCCTTTCCTCCCTTTTTACAGTATTTCTTATCCTGATTAATGAGATACATCCGTTTGTATTCCTGCAGCCAAGTTTAGAAGTCTTCGTATTGATACAGATCTGAAACGTATCAATACAGACCAGAATGCTACAATTCGCTGTGAAGCTGAGAGAGGAACACGTTGCCATTTCTACACTGATGAGAGTGAAGCTTCTTTCAGATCAGTGCCATTCAGGGAGCAGTATAAAGTCTGTTCCCTCACTCTGTCTGGAAAAGAGCTGTTGGGACAGAGAGGGACTGGGAACAGGACTGAGGTTGTTCTGAGCTGTGCTGTTGAATTAGGTACACTGGGACAAACATCAACTTCACAACGCAGTGAGAGCATCACAGTTGAGGTGGAAGGTAAGAAACAGACCAGTTCTTGTTCTTTCATACATTTGTTCAATCATTAATGGTATTTTAAAGATTGAGTACACTATGCACTGGTAGTCTGGAGAAAACATGAATTAAACTTAAAAAAATGAATTCACCTTTATTGCTAAGGGAATTTGTCTTCCATATCAAGAGCTCATAAAGGTATAGTATAACTTAAACGACAATCGTACAATGTAACAACAGTGCAATACCATGATGCAAACAAATATTTAACGACATTGCTTCTCAGAACCTTTCTAGTACCATAAGATTAAAAATTCAGGGAAGCTTGTAAAGAGACTAAAAACAATACATGTAATATATGTAATATAAATAAATATAATAATAAGAAAAAGAAAATCCCTAACTGCAAACAATCTTTTCATTGTTCAATGATTGAATGAAACATCAACATTTTGTCAATTTTTCTTCTCTAGATTCCTACTCAAAAATACTCATGCATATCTTTGTATCCTCTAAAGGACTGTTTAATAAATTGTCTTTTACTGTAAGCGTTATGGGTCTCAGTAAACTCCATATAAACTAAACAGTTAGATATTGAACAGTCCATTGCCCTGGCACTCTGTAGTGTTTCCAAACTTTTATATGTATATATTTATATGTATATATTTTAATATATAAAGTAATAACGCTACCGTTTTATGATAATAGACCCTTACATGTTTACAGTTTTTCAAACCAAAAAATCCTCAAGCACTTTTGTCATAGAAGGGGACCCATTTCATACATCTCTGAAGTGCAGCAGCCATTTTGTACTGTATCACCAGCTCACAGCAGATCAGGTTGAGAAGTAAGAAATTGCTTCATAAATTAAATTCAAGGAAACCCTTCTCTATGGAAACATGTCATGGGACTTATAGTGACTGGTCATTGGTTTCAGACTTCTGGCCCACAAAGAATACCAGCAACTGCACATACAACCTGGTTTTGCTTAAGTAATTTGTTCTGACATTTACCCTTTTCAACCATGAAACTGTTAAGTTTGAGCATTTAAGATGTGAATAAAAATATTTACTTTAAAATGCATTTAATAATAATATTAGCTTACACTTATGTAGCGCCTTTCCGGACACTCCACTCAAAGCGCTTTACAGGTAATGGGGATCCCCTCCACCACCACCAATGTGCAGCATCCACCATTTAAAAATTTGTATTATTTATAACTCAACAGAACTGGGATGACTGCAAAGAAGGGAAATGTTTTGCAAGGCTTTGCAAATTACTTAAGAAGTTAGAGTGATCAGTGCATGAGCAGTAAAGGCACAAGGTTAATTTTTTATTTGATATTGTTTTTAGTTTTAGAAATTACGGTGTTAGAGAGCTACATTTCATTTACATAAAATAAAGATAAAGATGAATTTGTATTATTCCATGCTGAAAAGAGAAGAAAGAAAACACAACGTTTTGGCTGTGAAGCCTTCTTCGGGTGTGAAGTTGTGTTTTCTTTTTTTGGCATGGAATAAACCTTTTACTTGTTCCTTTGCAGCCTAAGCATGCTGAAGCAGCTCCCCACCTAGGATAATATACTATAATAAACATAACAAATATTATAATCTTATATTTTTTAAGAATAAGAAAGAAGTAAAGGTTAATTCCAAACTGCAAAAATTCAAATACTGGACAGTTTTGGCTGTCACACCTTCCCCAGGTGTGTAAAAATAAAATGGACAGGGGTAGAATAAGGAGGAGGGTGGTGGGTGACGGAAAACAAATGAAACAGAAGGTGAAAATGGATGGAGTTACTGTAGTGAGACAAAAGTGCGAACAAACGTGTGAGACAGAAGTGTGAAAGGCAGCAATCTGTGAGTTGAAAGAACTTAAAAATAGATTGACCAATCATTGAGTGGCAGGGAAATGTGTGAATCCAAACGTTTTACTACACTGTGGTACATTTATTTCTCACCAGCTGAAAAAAAGGACTTTTGCCTCAATATCCTGAACCATATTTGTTTTTTTTTATTTTCAACTCATACCACAGAAACACCTAATTTCTTTTTTCTTTTGTTTTCTACTGTTCAATGTACTCTGTTCTACTCTATTTTTTAGTTCATCCCCACATTGTCTAGAATCCAAAAATAATGTCAAGATACACACCCACTGTACAGTGTCTTTTTCACAGATACCAACTTGAAGCTCAGTCCAAAATAGAATGTTGTCAATAAACATTCTATTTTGGTATCCTTACTAGTTTACTAAGTATGCAAGATTCTACTGTAAGTCTGTATGTTATTCAGGTTTGAAGGATGTTCTGTTGTTTCTATGATATTTTACATGATATTGTAGATAAATTAATTTATAGAAAAATATAAGTTTAGTAATTGATACATGATGTATTTTAGTTGGATTGTAGAGATTGGTCTTTTTTGGTTTACCTTATGCAGGCTGCAACTTCTTTGTTATAAAATATGAATTATATTTGGCAACACATTGGATGAGGTATTGCAAATGACATTTACTCATGTTTTATAAACGAATTATAGTAACACACTGTTGTAATAATATGTTTATGCTGTAGATTAACTACTGTAGATGTTATCAGCAAAACCCTCATCTTTATCTAGTTAAAATAGCCTGGGCCCTAATCTTGAGGTTAGGACTATGTACTTTTCTTACATACAGTACTATTAATAACATACTGTATTAATAGACTGCATATAGACTATAAATATGGAGACCTAAAGTATGACCTGTTATTTTTGATTCCATGCTGTTAACTTGCTGGAAGAAGGTCTACTCAGGGTCCCACTTCAAAATAACTCATAAAACTTTATACTTTCCAGCAACACACGTGTGCAAAATTAAGCCTAAATAAAAGTCTAAACAGAATAAAATTGTATAACATTTTAATTAAATACAAATCTGTCTACCTTCTGTTCCAGATGTTACCAAATCAGATGAACTTCATAAAAATGGAATCATAAAAGGGAATTGTGAGTTCACACAATGAATTTTCTCTGTCCATGATGATCTTTTCCTGATAGTGTTGTCACAGGGATATCTTCTACTATATGTACACAAAAGCAAGCATGCTATACCTTTACACAAAATCGTTGTCCTATGCTAGAGACGTTTTATTATTTCTTCTGCTTTTGCAAACCAGCATCTCTTTATTTTAATAAAGTACTGTACATGACTTGGAGTATCAAGCACTTCAGTGCAACATGCATTAAACATCCCGATTCTCTAGACTCCATCTACAGAGAAAGATGTGGAAACCAAGCCAAGTAATTATACTCTAGATTATGAAAATTACATTAACATCTATCTAGAGGATCATCTACAGTACCTACAGTAGATGAAAACAACATCATATTATTTGTCATTGTGCTACATTGTCAGCTTTAATTAAAAAAAAGATTCTTCCATTTGTTGCTGCAGGGCATCTTCCAAAGAATGTCAAGTGGGCAGCTGTTGGTGGATTATCCTTCTTGATTCCAATGCTAGTTCTGACCTGTGCCTTCTTCCAGCACAGTATGTGTATTTTGTCTTCCATTAGCAATACTCCATTCTTCCTAAAACAGGTTTTCTGAACTCCTACAATACTGTAGCTGTTTCATTTAAACATGATGTAGTTCCTAGCAAAATAATCTGTCACTGTTTTGCCAGTGAGATAGAAAGAATATGTTTTTGTAGTTGATCAGATTAATCTATTTTACTCCAGAAGGCTTTTTGGTCTACGCTGAACCTCATTTCTCTGTTTATACTAGAGCTATATAATTAACACATATTGTCTTTACTATTTAACATGATAAAATTCCCACAAAACTGCAAAATAGTAGACTTTGCAATGATTTAAATGAATAAAATACTGCATATTATACCATCCAATATCATATACAATACCAGATAACATATGAACTGTATTTATTCACTGCACTGGACAATATTTATCAGGTTGTTTGTTGGTTTTATTTATCAGAGAGAAACAAACATGTCAGTGAAAGGTGAGTCAACATTTCTCAACTCCTTCCATCTTTTTTTTGTTAATAGCACTGCCTTGATACTTGTGCTGTCATAGCATATCTTTTTTTAGTAATATCGCAAAACAATTGGTTTACAACATTTTTTTTTAAAAACATATGAAAAGATTGTGTTTGCATGCAAATCATGTACAGTATGTTATGTATACTTTTACCTAAAACACATTTTTTTGTAAACAGATAATGTAAAGGTGACTACTGCTTGATTTTTTTCCATCTTTGAAGATTCCTGTTGGAATTTTTCAAAATATGTATCACTTTTGGATTTTCATGAGCTTGTCTGCATGGGCTCTGTTCCTAAATATGTTTGTTGTCTCCCGTAGGGATGTGGAACAGCATGAAAACAGCAATCTTGAGAATACTGTCTGTAAGTATGTGTGAAAACTGCGGAATTATGGTAACTGATATAAGGAGAGTAATTAAGTATAGATATTCTTCACAGCTTTCAAATCTTCCGAAGCTTTCTTATGTTTTTTTATTTTCATTTTTCTACAGATCCCAGTATTAATAAAGGACAACAGAGAGTCATGGTAAAAATATCACCGAAGGACATGTTTTGAAACACTCAAGAATGTGTATTTAATACCTACAGTAATTGAGTATTATGACAGACCAACAAGTTAATTACAGTATACAGTTAAAAGTGGTTTTTGCTGTGTCTGCAGAATATGTCTAAGACCACATCTCACCTACCATATGCACTTGCTATCCCTGAAATGGCAAAAAGGTGATAAGTAAGAATTGTGGTTAAACATGGTTATGTTATGCAAAGATGCACAAACACGTGCTGGCAGACATATTGCAATACAAATTCACTAGGTTATTTAAGACCCACACATCATCTCTGAATGTCAGCAGTGCTATAATTTATCAAACAACCTAATCAACTGTGTTTAATAAATAAAAAATAACTATTAACATAATTAGGACTACCTGAAGAATAGCATTCATACAGTAACAACTACATAAACTAAAACATTTAAGTGCCATTAGAAGTTCTATAGACCTGATTAAATACAGGAATTAGACAACTCAGTAGTTTTTACATATTAAGCTTTCATACTTATATGAATTCTAGTTCTGTAACTCATTTTGTGACACAGTAGAAGCCAAGAATGATCAGCTGAGTCATAGAGATGGCAACAGTGTCGTGGTTGTTGTTGTTGATGATGATGACCTCACCACTCTACATAATGATAAACACAGTTTGAGATTTGATCATCACCAACTTGTACAAGTGCAAGAACATCAAAGTAATCCCTCAATCTTTCAATTCAGTAATACTCCGCATGGCATGATGTATTGCATCAATATCCTTTACCACCCTAGGAGGTCAAACCCCAATGCAGCATATGCAATGATTCATAACTGTCAACCAGTGCCACGTAATCTTGCAGTGACTTGTGAGTGACTTTACTTTTACTTCCTGTGGTCCACCAGCAGCATCTCAGCCTGTGAAATTATGCTGTTCTGCACATTGTATTTGAGCCATTAGCAGATACATTAGACATTGAAAACTTAGTGTACAATAGTAGTATAATTTAGGATGAGTTATTGGTGACCTTTTAAGGTGTCTCAAAGGAGTTCAATCTTAATCACAAAGGTGGTAGCTTTGTACCAATGGCTCCTCAGCCAAGCATAGGCACCTGTGCCTCTACTTTTACTAAGCAGGATTGTTATCATTGTAACATTATTTTTCATTTTACTCTTCTCTACAGAAACAGCAGGTCACAGACAATGAAGTATGCTATTCCACTTTGATGCATACTGAACGCCCGAAGAAAACAGCCCCAGTGATTCAGGTCACTGAAAACTCGCAGTATGCCACTGTGGTGATACACTGAGATACAGTGGTCCAGAGACAGTGTTAGAGGAGAGATTCATGTCTTCAACATCTGTATTAACAAACACATACTGACAATGCTTGTAAACCAGTCCAAAATGAAACAACAGCTCAATCTCTTTAAGAACAAATTTAAAGTATTTTACTATAGAGTAGTCAGCTGAGGTATTTAAGGATCACTGGTCTTCCTAATTTTATATTGTCAAATCCCTTAATTATGTAACTGAACTAATTTAATTAATTGAAACTGTTTATGCAGTTATCAAATGTATTGTATTTCCTGCAATATTATCATTTTAGTAAAAAAATAAATAAAATAAACAAGTAATGTATATTTCTACAAGCAAAGCAGCAATTATTCTTTCATCAATCTTCCTGATTGCTTCTAAGTGTGTCATCCAATTCAAGAGGCCTATCCAGGCAAGAAATGGGTGCAAGTCTGAATACACCCTGGATGGGATGCCACTCCACTGCTGGGCACACACGAGTAAACACAGACACCCACACACTCACATCAGGGCCAATTTTCCCAGAAACAAATTAACCTACCGGTACAGTATGTCTCTGAACTGTGGGCATTGACTGCTGGGAGAACATACAAACTCCATGCAGATAGCACCCCAGATCTAAATCTTTATCATTGAAGAATTTATTCCAGTTTTGTAGGTGGTTTTCTAGTGAGAGAAATTGCTTTTAGAATGTAATACATTAGCAATCAGCAGCTATATTCAAAAGTAGACTTGGGATGGCACATTCTTTTGCTGTAGCTCAGGAACTACAGTATTTCTTGAAAGCATACAATTTACTGATATAACGATTATCCAGCAAGATAATGCAAAACCACACTGTGGTTGAAATACTTTACCATAATTTTATTCAGGATAGCAACACTCAGAACTCTTAATGTTTTACCATGTCCAACATTTTCACCTGATCTTCAACAACCAGAACATTTGGAAAACAGTGAAGGCTAATAATAGAAATCCTTGATCAGTGAATATTTGCCAGCTTGTTGGAACCACAGGACATGTGTGGAAAAAAAAATCCTCAGCTGTCTGTCCATGGATTTACTGTCTAGGATACATACAATATGAACAAAATTACGATTTTGCTTATAAGACCAGTTGCTTTCGGGGGTCATTCCAGATACTGTCGTTTTCATTATTAACTGTTGGAAATGTCTTCACATGCAGCTTGTTGAGGAAAAAATACTGTATTTTGGCCATGTTGCGCTGGCAGAGAGCATTAAAGCTCACTCGACCTGCCAACAGGAGAGAAGTGCTGCAGTTCCTTGGGTTTTCTGGGTATTCCAGGCATTAAGGGATATGCCACCACTGCTGCTCCTCTACAGTATTGCTTGACATCTGCGTATGCTCAGAGGAACAGATCTGAACAAACATGTTCTCCCTCTGCATATAAACTTGAATTTCTAGCTTTAAAATGGGCAGTAAGTGAAAAATTCCATGAACACTGATTTGTTGTCGTCACTGACAACAATCCCACTGCCAAGCAAGATGTCACTGGTCAGCGCTGGGTCAACTAGTTTCAGGTACAGTATGTAGTACTATTACAGATATACAGGGGAAATGCAATGTGAATGCTGACAGTTTTATTCTGTGCTCAAACTATGCTCAGAGGGACCAAAACAGGTTTTGTTTATCTGTCTGTTTTGTTTAGGTTTTGTCTTGTTTGTTTTTTTTTGTATGTTGACTAGGCTGGCTTACATTTTAAAATATCAAAATTAGAAACTAAAATTAACAACGGCAAGGGAGCTGTGATAAGAAAGTAAGATCCAGAGGTATAAATATTATTTTATTAATTAAATATGTTAAACCTGAGGGACTCTACTGTAAAGCTCTCGAGCATTGCATAGGGCCAAATTGATAAGAATGACATTTCCTGGCAAGAGAATGAGGAACACATGGTAAGAGCTGTGTTCCGTGTTTTCACCAAATGTGTCAAATAAAACCAACCTCATTTTTACTTTCTGAATTGATCTATATGTGATGCTCTAATGATTAAAGAAGCATATAGTTTTATCATTTAGCTTTATTAATCTAATATACATTTTAACACATGGTATCTAGAGACCTATTAATTCACACAGATCTATTCGTTATTACTTTTTACTGTTTTACAAAAAACAGATGCTTATTTTGGTCTGTTAGAAATCAACCATTAGAGGTTTGGTTAGAGAAAAATAATACAACATACCGTACCAAACTTGTAACAGTAGGCACTCAAATAACGGAAATCTAGTAGGATTGTAATCTCTCAAAGAAAGTAAGCAGAACACATAATTTTGAACTACCGAGGTAGCATTTATTTTCAAATTGTGGTCCATGTCTTTTTTAAGGTACCTGCTTAATAGCTAGAGTTGCACAAAACAGCGTCACTTTACGTTTACTTGGTGTGGGTTGTTATGTTTTCTATTTCTGCTCACTGTGTTCTTGTCACTCAGAGTCACTGCAGTTGGCGCGATTTTACCATCAAACCTCACAATAAGATGATCTTATTTATGTATTTTTATATGCTGAGTAAGTACATACTGTAACATTTTAATTATTAGATTGGTTTGCTCTACCATAACTTTTCCTACTATAATAATTCGTATTCTTTGACATTAGTCAATAATATTCTAATTGTATGTCATTTCTTGGTTAAGATTAACAGAGTTTTTTTTGTGTCAAAATTATAGTTGGGGTTGAAGTGAAGATGGAAAATGCAGGTATGTAATTTATTTCTTTAGTTCTGTTTTATTTCGCAATAATAATTACAGATTCACGTGCAAACAGCCTATTGAACATTATCAGTCTATGTATGGTTTTGCCAAATCTGCACATTTGAGACGAATTGCAATCATTAAAAAATATATTTTAGTTGATGATTTTATTGGTGACATAATATTATTGAGCTGGCAAATAGTAGTAAAATCTTTCTAGGACAAATATTAGATTTCCATTAATTCTTTAGCTACAGCAGTTTATAACTGTATATAATTCAAAAATAGATTTGTTTTATTGTATTGAACAATTGCATAATTAACGGCATGGTTTAAAACAAATGTGAAGGAAGGAACTGTGCATGGTGGAAAGCTAGAGCTTTTGAAATTATAGGAATGTAAGATTACTCTGATGAAATCATGCACGCTATAGTACCGTTGTGGACAACACACAGTGATGTTAATTCACTACTACATTGATAACAAACAGTGGATAACGGGATAATATAAAGTGTATGAGTTGAAATCAAGAAAATTGTTAATTTCTTTAGATTTGGTTTTAGCACAATCTGACAAATGATACAAGTACTGTATTTATTTGCTGGTGGCTCCCACAAAAGTACAAGGTGAGAACAAAATAAATTATTTTTGACAAGAAGGTCAAAAATAGCTTGCTTTGAAACGTGATTGTTTAATTTCTATATTTCCAATTAGATCTACAAATGATAGGCTAGGTTCTACTTCCCAAACTGCATATGGTAAAAGTTGTTATTTAAAGGCTAAAGTAATTTTTCTGTATCAACTAAAAATTAAATAATTTAATTAAATAATTAACAATTTTCTTTTGGTAAATAAATTTGCATTTACATTTTTTTAATTTTGAATAATTGAAATTGTTTGTTTTGCTTTCAGACCTGATGACAAAACCGTATATAGATTCTCCAATGAAACAAACAAATATAGGAGACAACATTATGATTCGCTGCAGATCTGATGGAGGAATTCACTGCCATTTCTACCACAATCACAGTGTGGTACCTTTCAGAACAACACCATACAGTGCAAAATATAAGTTCTGTCACCTCTCTATCCCTGTCGAGGAGTTAGTGGGGGACAGAGACTTTGGGAAGAGCACTGAAGTGTCTCTGAGCTGTTCTGTTGAAATGGTGATTGATGGACAGCTAAAACATTCACAGCACAGTGATATTAGCAAAGTGGAGGTTGTTGGTGAGTTAAATTATAATATTTTAAACTTTGGTTTATTTTAAAAGTGCATTTGTCAGCAATTATGCCTACTGCAATAATCAAAAATGAAAATATAGTGTACTAGAAGTCTATAGCAAAGGATTATTAATCATCATCATTCATCATCCATCATTCGGATGAGATATAAAACCAATCTCTGAACTGAACTGAAAGATATTAATTAAAAAATCTCTGAACTGGCTTCATCACTCTGTTCTCCACCCCAATGATAGCTGGTGTGTGGTGAATGTACTGGTGCACTATGACTGCCAGCACATCATCCAGTTGGGGGCTACACACATGGTGGTGGTGGCACGTACACGCTTTGAGTCGAGTGTCCAAAAAAGCACCATATAAGTGTAAGGAATTATTATTATTATAGATCATATTGGATCTTTCCTCCAACAGACAAGCTAAGTCAACTGGGAAGACCTCGTGTTGAACCACACTCCAAGTCTGTCAATGAAGAAGATGTTGTCCAAATGTTCTGCTATGCGAACACAGGAACACGTTGTCATTTTTACAATAATTTTGACACAGTTCCTCTCGGATCAGTGCCCTACAGTGAACAGTTTAATTCCTGCAGCCTGGCTCTCCCTGTGAAGGAGCTGGTGTCAGAGAGACACAGTGGGAAGAGTCCTCCGATCCTCCTGAGGTGTGCTGTGGAAGTGAAGCTGGGAGAAGCGGTGGTGACCTCAAGACGCAGCCAGAGCACTGGAGTAGAAGTGAAAGATGATGGTTTGTTTCAATATTGTGATTTAATTTATTAGGAAAGGAAACGGAAGCTCAGATGGTGACATATTTATTTATTTTTTATTTGTTACAGGTATAACCAAAAATAAGACCACATTCGACAGTCATCTTATTGATGTGGACCTTGAATGCATCTACAAAGATGAAAAAGCTACAATTCATTGTGAATCTAAAAGGGGAACACACTGCACCTTCTCCATGGATAAAAGTCCAACCACTTTCATAACAGTGCCCTACAGTGAAAAGCATAATGACTGTCCCTGCACTGTGAATGGGAAAAAGCTGCAAGGACAGAGTGGAAGTGGGTCCAAGACCAAGGTCAATCTTAGCTGTGCTTTTGAATTGATAATGGAGGGGCAAACAGTGAAGTCATGGTACAGGATCAAGATGGAGAGTAAGAAGCATATTATTTGCTTTTTAAATCTTTGTTTATACATGCATTTGAATGCATATAATGTCCACATGTATTCATGGCATTTTCTATATTTTCGGTTAGTTTTTTTCTTAAACATTGAGAGGTGAATGCAAGTAGACACGTTTAAAGAGGGACCTAGAGTCAAAATGATGTCTGTACTATACGTGCATTTTCTCATTTGGACTTTTTCATTTATGTACAGAAATTGTTTTATTTTCCTTACTTCATACTTTCTTACTTTAATAATCTTTCAGTACTTAAGAAATACATTAATCATATTTTAGCTTATGGGAATGGAATGGTGGTGCAGTAGTTAGCATTGCTGCCTCGCAGTGCTGGGATCTTAATTCTGGAACTGGGGTGCTATCTGCATGGAGTCAGTTTAATCATCCTATATTCACATGGGTTTTTGTTGAGTGCTCCTGTTTATTTGCACAGTCCAGAGACACACTAGTAGGTTAATTGGTCTCTGGGAAAATTGGCCTTGGTGTGAGTGTATATCTTTGTGTCTGTGTCTATGTATGCCCTGCAATGGACTGGTGTCCTGTCCAGGGTTTATCCTGCCTTGTACACATTGCTTACTGGAGTAGACTTCAGTTCCCCATGACACTGAATTGAATGGACCCATTAGAAAATTAGAAAAAGCTCCAATTAAAGAGAAACATTTTTAATCTACAATAAGCAGCATGTGTAATTCTTTAAAATAATTTGGCTGTTTTCATGCTGTGATTGTATTATTATCTACTGTAAGTGCACCAATTTATTCAATCAATGTTTTTTAATATTTGCATGAAAGGATATTTTGAAAGATAATGCATTTTCCGTGTGAAGTAAACACAAAATTAAATGAAACAATTCTAGGCATTATACTGTTGTCTGTACTTTGCAATTTGTCAGTAATGGTATACGACTAAATTAATAAATGAAAAACTATTAACTTGTCTTTTCATTTCTAAGATATCTAATACATGTTACTGCAAATCAAATGGTGAATGATAGATGGTGATAACATTATATTACAGTTATAAGTTACAAATGTTGCTCTCCTGTCCCATGTGGCTGAATCGGTGTTCTTTTTCCAACTGGATGCAACAACTTTTCAAAACCTAAAAATAGTTCCAAGCCTGTCCTTTCTCTAAAGTATAATGTATATTTTGCTTTCATTATAACTCACATCACCTTTTTATGGACATTCTTTTTGCTGTTTTAATCATACTTTGTCTAAATTAATTGATACCATTATGTTTGTTTCTAAATTCCTCAAATGTTTCTCCATATTGTTTCAGGATATTCAGAATCAAATGTGTCCAGAGATGAAGCTGGTGAGTATGAGTCTGCAACATGGTTCTCCAGTAGCCTAAGAGGTGGGGGTATTTACCTTACAACTGTTTCATGCTCTTGGGGACGTGTTTCCAACCATTCATTCTTCTTTCAGGCAAAACATACAACTAATGCAGAAATATATTTTTTCCTCCTCTACCAATAACTCAACAATCACCACAACAAAAAATATCTCAGTTCTGCATTCATATCCTTCATCAAAGTCATTGCTCACTGCAGCTACAGACAAGAGTGTCCATGCTTTAAAAAAACTGCCGAACCCTGCTCTGTGGTCAGAGGTCAGAGAGTTAATTGACCATTACCCCTCAATTAAATTTGGTATCAATACCAAAAAAATGGTTTTGATGTGTTCTTGGTCTAGTTTTTTTAAACATTAATGTGACACATGAAAAATAACGATATTGTACATCAATGATTATAAAATATATTCTCACAAATTTTCACATGGTCAGGATTCCACTGATCATTGGAAAAGACTAATCTAAAGGAAGCACATAGCATTATTATTCTTATACATTATTTCAGGAGATTTAAGCAAACCCAGTGGAATGACTGCTAAGAACTTTGCTTTTGGCTTTGTGGACAAGGTGGTCAGCTGCATTGGCTGAAACGGGACAAGGCCAGCAAAAATAGGGTTCGTGGAAAATTTCTGAGCAGAGAGCGTTCAAACGGAAAGTCTGATGTCTTTTACTTTTATTGAAGAGGGTGCAGGTAATTGGGTGATACCCATCATTTAGGACCATTTTTGGTGGTGTCCTAAAACTGACGGGTATCATGATCAATGACCTCACAGACTTTGAAAATTCAGAATGTGGGCCATAGAGTGATCTGTGATCTAATGATAATATCTTTCAAAAGTACATATGTGATTTCAGAGGTGCTGCTAGCCCCAATATTTCTTTTAACAAATGATAATGCTTAGTTGGTGGATAAACATATTGCAAAATAATTCCATGCTGAATACATGGGATACTCTACTAAGAAAGGTTACTGCTAGCATAGGATCTTGCATAAGTAGAACCTATGAAGAGAGTATTTTTGTAATCACATATTAGATGCGTTTTGTTAATTAAGCTCAATGCTCTTTTGGAAATTCTTCATTTCAGGGCCACTAGTAACTAAAAATAAATCTATGTGTTGCTCCCCCAGCAGGTATTTTGTGGAAGGTAATCTGCATATGAATTTCACTTGTCTCTATGGCTGCATGGAATCCACTTTTCTCTTTAGACTGAGCCTCTCTGAAAAATCTTCAGATATATTTGAGCTTGTCTTTGCTTCCTTTCTTAGCATTCTTCAGCCCAAGAGTATCTATGGTGCAGACTGAGAACAACCTCACAGCTTAGCAATACTTTGATGCATCCTTGAGTAAACTGTTTTTCTAGTCTTGTAAAGCTCTTCTGGAAGTGTAAAATTTAAAAATGGACAATGCCAAACCACAGTACCAGGATTACAATCTTAACACAATATGAAGGGCTTAGAACCAGAGTAGACCACTAACGGGTCCACACTAACAGGACACACATGTGATCAGCCATATCACCCTGCAACTCACAACTGGCAACCCACTGAAGCTAAGCAGGTGTGAGCCTGGTCAGTACCTGGATGGCAGACCTCCTGGGAAAAACTAAGGTTGCTGCTGGAAGAGGTGTTAGTGGGGCCAGCAGGGGGCGCTCACCCTGTGGTCTGTGTGGGTCCTAATGCCCCAGTATAGTGACGGGTACAATATGAAACTTTCTCAATCCTTCGAATGACACGTAAAACCGAGGTCCCGACTCTCTGTGGTCATTAAAAATCCCAGGGCGTTTCTCGAAAAGAGTAGGGGTGTAACCCCGGCGTCCTGGCCAAAGTTCCCATTGGCCCTTACCAATCATGGCCTCCTAATAATCCCTATCTTTGAATTGGCTTCATTACTCTGCTCTCCTCCTCACTGATAGCTGATGTGTGGTGAGCGTTCTGGTGCACTATGGCTGCCGTCGCATCATCCAGGTGGATGCTGCACATTGGTGGTGGTGGAGGGGAGTCCCCATTACCTGTAAAGCGCTTTGAGTGGTGTCCAGAAAAGCGCTATATAAGTGTAAGCAATTGTTATAATTATTATGATCAGACATCTGAGCCAGCTGGCTGCCCAGGAAGAATGAACATCTCACAATAGTGTATTCAAAGACTGATCAGGTCTGTGCAGCAACACTGCTAGGACAGTGCTAATACATGGGGAGGTCATACACAAATGCTAATATTATAATACTTTCATTTTAACAACATGATATCTTTCATATTGAAAACTTGATTCTTTTGTGGTTTTCTGTGATTTTCTTTGATATGTATGTCCAGCATATCTCATTAAGTGTTAGATCTGACTGTTGCGGTTCTTTTATGGATCAGTACGATATACTGTATAATCATGTGCATGTTTGTTTTTTTCAGGACAATACTCTCATTATTGTATCTGGGTTGCATCTGGTAAATTACTTTTCCTGATAGCAATGGCAGTTTCATCTATCCTTTATTTCAAACACAGTACGTTGGTCTTTCTTATGTTATTAGCATTTTTTATAAATCTTATTCAACTTATTCCAGAAACCTTTGCTCATTCTTCTTAAACCAGAAAGCTCATTTTCTATTGTGTATTTTTAACATACAAAACAGAGATCAAATGAAAGTATTACATACACAGTGTAAAAATGCAGCATTTAAAAGAAAAGGAATGTTTGATGGAACACATCAGCAAAATTATGTGCTGTGATTTTAATATGAAAGCAAGACAATGCCAAGTAATTATCCTTTTTGTTATATCATATTTGACATTATAATTTACAGTACTTTGAAGAGACACATTGCATGTTTTAGAGATAAAAAGAGTTCACTGTAACTGTATCTCTTAGGAATTTCATTTTATTTTCAGAAACAAGCAGAATGGTGATGAGTGAGTAAGCACTTCTAATTCTCAAATTTACAAATAATTTTCTTTTCACTGCTTCCTTGAATTTTAATTAATGGACTGACATTTCATAGCAAATTTTTAACTCAGCAGATGCAGTTAATTAAGATTAATTTCTGAATCTATGACATTGATTTGATAGCAGCTTTTTCAAGAATATGTAATATGTAAATCAATATGTTTTAATTTACAGATCATTTTTACAAACTGAAATTCTGAAACTGGCTTTTGTCTGTTAACTTTGTTTCTTGCTCTACATCTGTACCAAAGCATTTTATTCAGATTCAGAAAATATCTACGGTATTTTGTAAATTGGAAGACAAGCAAATTAGTACATAATCTCACATTTGAGAGAGTAGGGCATGTGGATGAGGCTATCAAAACCACCATACAGTACTTGATGAAAAGAGCCATGAAAATGCTACAGAATGGTTATGGATGGGGAGGGAATGAAAGTGATTAACTTTATTCTTGAACTTGTTCTTGTCACCTACTGTGATATGATACGCCTACCTTGACACATTTTTAATAGAAAAACAAGATCATCAGTGATGGCTCTTAAAGCTCTAAAAGCCTCTTTAAACATATATTGACATTTTCATTGTCAATGTCTTTGGCTTGACCTCCATCTTGAAAAGAATGTATGTAATTGGTTAGGAAATGATGCAAGATTTCAAATACAGATTTGAATTTTGCATTTATATCACACACCGATTCTTACTTCTACCACATTTGTCTTGTCAATGTGTATAATTTCTCATGAAGTTGCAAAATTGAATTTCAAGTAACACTGTTTAAAGTCTGCCACAGGCAATGCAGTCTAACTGAGAAAGTGACTGTACAGTATATACTGTACACGTCTTTGTCAGTAATTAAACAATATAAATCTGAATTTTCTTGCTTATGGAGATTTGTCTGATAATTTTGTCTATGGGTCGGTTTTGAAATAATAAATCTTTTGAAGAATCTGTATGCACCAGTTTTTTAGCTTCCCGTCTCTTCTTTGTGCAGCTCTACAGTATTCAGAGTTACTTTCAACAGAAATTGTAATATTACAGTATATACATATACCTGTATATATATATCATAATTATTTTGCACCTCTCCTACTGAAGTCTGCATCATGGAACTCTTGATGCAGATTTGTAATTATGCAAACATGAACATCTGCGTTCCTCAACTTCAACCAATTTAATTTGAAATACTATGTTTTCTTTTAAGACAGATGTGAGTATTGATGAAGACTGTAGCAACAAACAAATCATCAAGGAATATCGGGTATATTAATTGCCCACTATGTCCAAAATTTTGTCCAGACAAAAATGTTTTAACATTTAACAGGACTGGTGGCCATCACATTTTTCTTTTTCATTGTTTTCCTGGTTTTACAACTTGTCTGTCTCTTAACAAGTTACATACTTTGAATCACTTAAATCTTTTTCTATTTGTTTTTCCAAATTATCTGGAGAAATGAAAAGCAAGGTTGATCCAAATACCTTATACCTAATAATTACCTAATAATGTCTCCTAATAATGTCTGTATAAAAATGTATTCGCACATGCTCTTTCTTCTGTGTTCTTGCAAGTCAGGGAACATTTTGTGGCTGTGTTCATGCTGTGACTGTATGGTTATGTAAGTGTACCAATTTATTCAATTTTTTAACATTTGTAAGAAAAAATACTTTCAAAGATAATGCATTTTCAGTGTGAAGTAAACATAACATTAAAATAAACAATGCTAAGAATTATACTGGTCTGTACTTTACCAAAATTGCAACCTGCTGACGTTTCAATTCAAACAATTCAAACGCCAGGCAAGTAAATATGTACTATATGTTTCTTCTGCCCAAGTCTGCCCAACAGCATATTAAAGCTATGAATTCTATTCTCTTAGGGGGCTAAAATAACATTCCATAGCTAAAAAATGCACCTTTAAGAATGTCTGTGATGTAAAAATCATTGATCTTCCTATGATTTATTACAACTTTTGGAGGTGTGAAATAAAGTTTTCGATATGCTATTTATATTGTGCTCTAAATTGAAATGAAATACTTCATAAACTGATGGTTCTGTGTTTTTTATTCTATTTTTTGTGCTATCTACAGTAGGTCAGGCAAGCCAAACACTTAACAGTACACGTCTAGTATTCAGGGCCATGAAAATTTTCCGGTGAGATCAAATCGCCACCTGGTTAAATAAATATTATTGATGTGCTCAGCGGCTTTAAGTATGAGATTTGCACATCTTGGTTAATAAATCCTTCTACTTACAGTTTGGACATGGCTAGGGTAGCTGTACAGTTGGGAAACAGTACAGTGATCAAGTTTAGGAGCAAAGGGATAGGACTCCTGGAATACCCCGGTCCTCAAGGCATTGGCTTGCCTGTTCAGGGAAGAGATAAGCTGTGAGAATTGTGTATTCCTGATTGTTTGTACAAGACACAGCGATTAATCTTCAATAACCTTTGGTGCACTGACATAGAAATTCTCTACAGATATCGCTAATCTAATCTGGAATACCTCACTATTAAATACCACCCTTTTTACCATTTCGAGGGAATTTACCGCTGTTATTATGACTGCTGTGTACATTCAGACGCATGCTGATACTGAAGCAGCACTCAGCAAGTTGTAGAGTGTCATCAGCAAATATGAAAACACGCATCCGGAAGCTGTCTCTATCGTGACGGAGGACTTTAACCACTGTAGCCTTAAGAAAGTACTACCAAAGGTCTTTCAACATGTTTCCATTCCCACTGGAGGCAGTAACACACTGGTTCACTGTTACACCATTATTAGAGCAGCATACTGCTCTTTTGTATGCCCACATTTCGGGAAGTTTGACCACACCTCCACGGTCCTTCTTCCTGCTTCCATGCAGAAGCTAAAGAGCGTGCCACCTGCAAATAAGATCGTGCAGCAATGGTCAGACGCTGCTGAGCAGGAACTCACAGACTCTTTTGAGACGACTGATTGGTGTACTGTATATTCATAAATTAATCCACTGATCTAAATGAGTATACAGAGTAGGTCACATCCCACATCAATTACTGTGTGGACAGATGTGTTCCTATCCCAATCAGAAGCACTGGATGAACAAAGACATTTGCTGCAAACTTGAAGCGCACTCTGCTGCCTTTCAATCAGGTGACAGAGAGCTGTATAAAAAATCAAGGTATGACCTGGAGAAAGCTATTAAACTGGCAAAATTGCTACACTGTGTCTTCATACACTGGAGTCTCAATATTCCTGTAAAAAATGTGCTAGATTTGCAACAATCATCTAACTTTAGGCAGAATTATCTGAACTGATAAATCATCTAGTTTCATTTCTTTTCTGTAGGACAGAACGTTTTTATAATTGTGTAACATGACAGGTTCGGCGAGGATAGAGAAAGGAACTCAGGCTCTTGTTAAATAAGAACACGGCGCTTTATTATTCGGACATGCATCGGGCACAGCAACCATAACAGAGGGAGAGGAGACACTAACAGCCTACAACACACTGCGTCAATTCAGGTACAGTTACACAGGTATAGGGTGGTAATTGGGTACATGTGTATAAGGGGTGCAAAACCAGGGAAACTATTTACATGAGTCCTGGCGATCTCACGACTGTGTAAACTGGTTCCACAATTGGTCAGCGCACTTGCCAGTGGCTCTCCTAGTCCAATTGATTGAACCGATCTACCATATTTCATGTCTTTCCTTTTGCTCTTTGAATGTTATTGCTCTAATCTTGTTTTATACAAATGATCTTATTACATTTTTTGCCAATTTCACAAATGCAACATTCCAACAAAAAAGAAAATTGTAAGTACACAATATACTGTAGAATGCTGAGTGATTATACAGTACTTACAGTACACTGTATATAAAATATGTGAACAACATTTGAAATTTCACAATCTCCATTATTCTAGGATTATTAAACAGGGTTTCTACATTCTGAGGAGTATATGTAATCAGTATATTGTTTTTGATTTTCAGAGAAAAACAAACAAAGCAATCAAACTTGAGTCTGCATTTCCATTTCTTTGCTCTTCTAATGCTACTGTACCTTTTTCAATGTCAGTTTATGGAGATCCACATACAGTAGCTATACCAAATCTTGTCATTCATATACAGGGTTCAGGCAAATGATTTAAAATTTTTAAAACGTAGTAGAATCTTTTATAACCTGAGCCAACAGCCACTGTCTGTTGGTGAACTGTGATCTCCACCTCTATACAAAGCAATTCCAAGGCCTATTCATTATTGATTGTGGCAACAGTAGAGAGTAGTGGATGAGGCTTTGGGAGCCCTAAAGTGATCACCGTTCTTCTACTCTTGAACAAGGTTCAGTATATTACCAGATTACTGCAGCAAATTTGAGCTGTGTTAATGGGTACCAAAATATATGGGCAATATTTCACTTTAGGTTTCCATTATAAGTGCTTATCAACAATTCTTAAACATATTAATGATTATATTGCAAATTATAGACTATTTGTTGTCTTTAAGTCTATGTAAATCTTTTTAATAATTATTAATACACGTTTTATAACTATTTACTCCCTTTACATAACTTGTTCTGTTCTTTACACCTCTGCTCCTACCATATTCAATGCCCCCATCTACCATCTCCTCTCATTGTGTATTCTCATCTTGTTTATTTGTTTTTATTTTAGTTGTGGTTAATCTGTAAAGCGCTTTCAGAAGTCACTTTTAAAGGTGCTATATAAAATAAAGTTTATTATTATTATTTACAAAATCTATCATAACTTGTTATTTTAATGTCAATAGAGACACCTTATAAAATCTTCAGGACTACACATACTGTACACCATTATAAAATGTCTGTCTTCTGACTATTAGTTATAAAATGGATACTAATTATATTGACAAAAATAAAAATAGCAAATGGGTATTATTGATATGATATTGCTTCTATTAAAATGCTATGCTTTTTCTAGTATAACATGTTTATAGATTAGTTATGAGCACTTAAAACAGACATCTAAACAAAAGCGTTACCAACATTTTTAGAGGAAGAAAATTTAACCTCTATAAGTTGCTTTTGATAAAGGTGTCAGTCAAATAAAATAACAATAACTTTTATTCACAGAAACACATCTACGTCATTGTTACAACTCTGGATATAAGGTTTTTTAGAATCTCATCTGCTGATGGGAGAGCATGAGAAACCATGAAAGCTGAACTGTTTTTGTGGTAAAGGTACTGTATATTGCATCAAGTTTTGTGACTTAAATGTACTGTACTATGCATCCCACTGATTAGAGCTTTCTTTTCAGAGATTTTAGAATAAATTAAATGAATTCACAGTAATTAATTCCTTATGATTGTTTGTGCATTGAAACATTGATGCATTCAGTGTATGTTGGAGACTGAATCTCTTCTGCTTGGGATGAAAACATTGGCTATTTAACGTACTTGCCGTAGTTTCCAATGTTATATAAAGGCAATCACAGCAAATGCCTCATCTAAGCTCCCCTACTGATAACCCTAACTCAGACCTCCCTCAGTTTTAACCCTGAAACCTCAGCCCAAACCTCAACAGCATCATTCATATGAGAAAGCCACCATAATCACGGTGTTCCAAAATTGCTTGAGGGCTGCAGTTAATAGCACAGAATTCTTTAATGTACATGGCTATGTCAGGAAATGCATTAGTTTTGTCCCTTTATTCAGCTCACATGTGATTAAAAACCATTGTACATTCTGTGAAGGGGACACCCCCTGTTCTATTTTAAATAGACCCTTAAACATAAAAAAAACATTATTTCAGAAATTTTAAATGAATAAATACTACTCCCAAAATCCAAAAGTATTTTAAATATTTGTCTTTTATCTCTTATTAGTTTTTCATGCTCTGCCACAAGTCAAAATATATAATAAACACTGAGGGTGGGTATGCAGGACAGCATGATTGAAAGGCAGATTAGCACTGGCATCTGTGTCAAATATTCTACTAATTTCTGAAAGTCAGGAAAACAATGTCACAAATTGCTACCAGATTTTATTTATTTTTAAAGGGTATGTTTAAAAAGGAACAGGAAGTGTCTCCCTCACAGAATGCAGTTTTTAATCACTCGTGAGCACTGACTAAAAAACTGCATTTCCCGATGTGTCACACACATTAAAGAATTCTGTGAAGTAATATCCACGGGCATTCATACTGTATTTTAGTGCTGTCCACCCTACAGCCACATGCTGCATGTGGGCCGCAAGCAGATTTTCAATTGTTTGCCAAAGCTTGCAGGATTAAATAAATAAATTAATGAAACATATCATATTTTTTAATAATTCATATCTCAGAATAACTCATATCAAAATTTTTTCCCCTTACGTTTTAATGAAGTTACCAAAATAAATCAACTGGAAGCAGATATATATAGATAGTTGTGAAAATGCTGTTAAAACAACAGACATTTGTTTTTCTGTTTAATATAATATATTATAAATGGTAATACATTTTAATTCTTACAGTTTCTTATGTCTGGAAAATGGGAAGTGTAGCAAACACAGTGAGCAAACATCGAACAAAAACTACTAAATTAAAGAAGAAAACTATATGTTTAATCCAATTTGGGAAGTTGAATTTTTGTATATGGTGCCTGTTTGCCACAATTCTGTATAAGTTTTGAAAACGGCCAATGTACAGAGACACTGCACGTTGATGCATGGAGATTTCAAGAAGAATTAATAAACATTTAATATTGTACAAAAATGTCTGCCAATCACTCATAGCTGTTGTACCTTAAGGATTTTACTGCACCACCTTTCAGTTTTATAGCATACTGCAATCCTGCATCAGACTATTTGAAGAATAAAAAAAGCCATGTCAAGCTTCTGTCCATGATACTGCAATGCCTACCATAGTACAGTATACTGACTGACACCTTGCTCATTCTTGAAAGCTACATCTGTAATTACTCTAGTCTCCCTGATTTATATGATTCGTAGTGCTTTCCATTTATTTGTGTGTATTTCACAATGGAGTTTTTAATGAAAGTTCGGGAGGAATGAAGGCAGCCGCGCTCATTCGACACAGCTGCTGCAATTCTCACTAATCCTGACGTAAGCAACCGGTCTCCATAAATATCAAACGTCACCCTCTCCTCTTCCTCGTTCGTTTTCTGCATGGTTCGTTTTCGCCTAGCTCGAATCCGTGCTCCCTTCTCATGGATCTACAAATCCGCCACTCCGATGAAGACCTTTTCTGCAGCACAAGAGACTCTCCTACCCTTCTCGTCCAGTCCACCCCCCACAGCTCCCCTCACCTCCGTCTCATTGCCTTCTTCAGCCGCCGTGCCACATCAGCACCGCTCATCTCCCAGCCAGTCCTCACAAGATCCAACTCCTTGCCGAAGACTGCGTTCCGCCGTCGTAGTCCCTCTCTCATTACAAACCCAGCCTTCCCGTTCCTCCACGGCAAAATCTCCAAATAACCCGCGCTTCTCTTGAGGATGTCCCTGCCGCCGCGCTTCATTCACATCGGCTCCCCCTTCTCCTGGATCATCTCTCGCGATTTCCAACCAGACCGTAGCAAGCCTCCAGAGGATACTTCGAAAACATGGCGTCCATTTTAAAAGAAACGCTTCCAAAAAAAAAACAAGCTCTGTTTTCGCTGTACTTAACCGCAGTCTACACAAGGAAACATCAACTCCCCAGCTTCCCCCGGCGCCCTCTGATGACATCACCCGCGCCGCCCGCGCCTCTGCCTGTCGCATCTTCTGTCTTGTCTTGTCCTGATATATCCGTGTCTGTCTCTTCCCCCAAGCAATCCATTCCTCTGCTGAACAACTGCACCTAGCCTCTTCCACCCAGCCTCCTGCCCTAAACTCCTTGCTGCCGAGTCTAAGGCCCCAGGCTCACGCCCCTCCCTCCCCCCCCCTTCTCCGCTTAATCTAATTTCTGCACTCTCCTCTGTCTCTACCTCCGGCGTCCAACACGGCTCAAGCTCCGCCAGCTTGGTGCCTTCGGCCCCGGTTTCTTTTCTTTCGGCCCATGCTGCTGTCTCCACGGCCCGAAGGCCAGCTAGTAAACGACCCCCATCTCAGCCAGCAGGCGGCCCTTACCCTCCCCCACCCCCTGGCGTCCAAGACGACTCGGCAGCCTCCTCAGTCCCTAACGCAGCCTTTGCCCCTGCTTCAATTCCTCATCAGTCTTCGGCTTCCATATCCCAAGCCACCGAGCTTCAGGCCCCAGATCCGTCAAACCCCTCCTACCACAATCTGCTTTCCGCTCTTCTCTCCTCATCTTCTCCCTTCCCCGGTGTCCAACACGGCATCCGTCATTCCATGCCTTCGGCCCTGGATTCCAATCTCCCCTTTACTAAGGACTTTCCTCTCCGAACAGCCGTTCCTCTCCCAGCTCCTCCTAACACACTAAAGTTTAGTCCTCCTCCCATTCCCTTTTCACTCCGGCAGCAAATTCTGAGGTGCGGACGTCAATCTAGCTCACCTTCTCTCTTCCTCCACTTACAACTCTGATTCTAGAACAGTCGACTGACCCTCACTCTGCTTCAGTCCTTCGAATTTCCGACTTCTGCTTGGCTTTCAGCATTTTCCGCAACATCACGTGCTCCGCCTTTCACCAACGTCGTCAGGAACTCGACGATTACATGCACAGCATCCCCGATCCATCTGTCCTTTTCGAGGGCTCCCTGTTCTACGATTACCATAAGCAGTTCTTGGCCGCCTACTCCAACGGAACCAGCGCACCCACTGGGGAGCCCTCGACATTGAGCTTTACTGCCGCACTTTCACCGGTGTCCAAACTCTTTCCTGCGACTTCTGTTCCTCTTGGACACATTCATCAAATCTTTGCCCAGATACCGTCCGCAAGCCCAACCCTGACTCCGCCCCTTCTCCCCCACAGCATCTATTCTCCCGCCAGGTCTTCTTCAAACCTTCCCGGCCAAAGATGTTCGCGGTCGCCCCATCGTGATGATCAGAGGCCAACAAATTTCCAACATCTTCAATTCCTCTACACGTACCTCTCCCCTTCGTCGCTTCTGCGGCGAAGCTCATGCTCGCTCTGCCTGCCCCCGCCGGCCCTTCCATGCTCGCTCCACCTTCAGCGTTCCCAAAAGACTACTGGCTTTTCCGTCTACCCCAATCGACATCCCCGCTCTTGCTTTCGGCCTGCTCCGTCACCCGACCCCTCTTCCACCCACATCTTACTCGACGGCCTTTCCTTCGGATTCTCGGATTCTCGGATTCTCACCAGGCCCGTGCACACTTCCTTCTTCCTTCGTCTTTTGCAAAAATTTGCAATCTGCCACCACCGATCCCCAGTCCGTTGATTCCTTGCTAGCATCCAAAGTCGAGAATGGTTTCATGATTGGGCCACTTGACTCTTCCCCATTCCCTGCATACCACATCAATCCCATTGGTATAGCGGTCCGTCTGGGCGCCTGGCTGGCTAAGGCCAACATCTCCAGTGCCGTTAAAGTTATGCCTCCTGACCCAGACCTCTGGCACCTCTTCAGAGTTCATTGGCGGAACAAGTTCTTCGCAGTCCGCCTTACCTTCGGACGTAGGAGTAGCCCAAAACATTTTCGGTACCTTAGCCGAAGCGCTCGGCTGGATCCCCTCGAATAACTATAAGCTTCCTTTTCTCGTCCACCTTCTCAACGATTTCCTTACCATAGACTTTCCTCACACCCCACCTGCAAGAGCCTCCACCACACTTCTTTCCGTTTTTAGGAAACTAGGGGTACCCCTTGCCATGGACAAAACAACTGGCCCCTCTCATATAATCCAATTCCTCGGGATCACCCTCAATTCCATCAATTTCTCCGCTTCCCTGCCTCGCGACAAAATCGACAGGATCCAGATGTATATCTCTATCTATTCTTCCGCCAAATTTCGCACAAAGAGGGAACTTCTCTCTCCACTCGGCCACCTCAATTACGCCATGCGTATCATCCCTCAAGGACGGTCTACCTTCTTGACCTCGCCTCTTCCATGCCCTCTCTTTACCACCACGTAAGCCCTTCAGCCAACTGCAAATCCGAGCTCAGGCTTTGGCAGCTTCTCTTGGCCAACTTGAATGGCATATCTCTTTTCTATGATGACCTCCTCTCTGACACTGAGGATATCCAGCTTTTCACAGACGCAGCCCCCTCAGTCGGTTTCGGAGGCTATTACAAAGGCCAATGGTTCGCGGCCCCTTGGCCTCCTGATTCCTCTCCAATCCCTCTCGCCAACCAGTCATCGGCCTTGTTAGAAATATTTCCAGTTGTCGTTGCTGCTTCTCTTTGGGGCCACAATTGGAAACAAAAACCGTCCTCATCCATTCGGCCATCCATGCAGTAGTTCATATAATCAACAAAGGAAGGTCTTCATCCCAATCCATCATGAAATTCCTCTGCCGCCTTAAATGGATTTCTCTCACACATCAATTCATCCGCGTAGCTGCTCACATTCCAGGCCACCTTAATGAGATAGCTGACTCTCTCTCTCGCTTTCAATTCAGGAACTTGGCACCAGATGCAAGACCGAACCCGTGCACAGTACCTCCCTATTCGGAACTCACGTTCCTCTGAATCATCCTTTCCATCGCTATCTCCAGCTGGCCCAGCAAACTATCCTCTAACGGATCGCCCCTCGAACTCTCAATTCTTACTGCACTGCCTGGAAGGGCTTCCAATCCTTCCACCTCTCCGCGAACATAAAATTCCGTTCTTTCGACATTCTCACCGTATCATCCTTCGTTTGCTATCGTAGAAACTCACTCAAGGTACGAGCATCCACCACCAAAGTATACCTGTGCGGCATTCACTCCTTTTCGGCACGATCTGTCCATCCCTTATCCACCCTCAAATTACTCTCCTTAAAGGCTTTCAGTGGCTTGAAAACCACTTCCGAACCTACGTGCACCACTTACCTCAGACATCCTTGAATCCTGCATCAACGTTGTCAGGTCAGGTTACCACTCACCCTGGGTCGACCGCCCTCTTGAATCTTTATTCTTGTTAGCCTTCTTTATCTTCCTAAGGCGCTCAGAAATTACCGCTAAATCCACATCCTTCGATCCTTCTCCTCAACCCTCCCCGTCCTCCCCGTCCAACGGCCGGGAGGTTGGCCCTCAGCCAAGCGGGTTACGCCAAATCTCTACATCACAATAAACGATTCTAATTTCTCCCAAGCTTTCGGCTGCTGTCATTCCTCGTGAAACAAAATACACTCCTTTAACTGTCACGAGTATAGTCCCTCCTCCTTAAGGGTGCTCCAGCCCTTTCACTTCAGACTTAATTCTGTGCACCTGATCCCTTTTCCCAGCCCACCTTAAAAGCCAGGCTCTGACGTTCATCCTGGCTCTGCATCTGGTTTCCGCACCGTGCGAGTCCGGGACCTGGAAGCGCCTGGTCCCGTTAAGGTTTTAATCTCTGTTCCCGTTCCCTGTCCGCCGGTTCCGGCCTGGTTCGTGTTTTTAATTCCTTGTTTGGATGGATCTCCTGGCTATGGACTTTCTTGCCTTTTTGGATTCCCTCTATGGATTACTTTTGGATTGTTTGCCTCGGCCACACCTCCCCCGTGCACCAGTGCACTTTGGACACGCCCCCCTTGTTTTCAGCCCCGTATTCCTGCATGACTTTTTCCTAGTGTTTCCCCACTTCTTCGGATTGTGTCGTCCGCAAAGGTTCCGGAAAGAACTGTTTGTTACATTAACATGAAATTGGTAGTGATCAATTGAACACATTTTGCTCTGACTATGGAATAGATTTTAGCATTATTATCCAAAATTATTTAAAATATTATGGTAGTGATTATTTCAAACTACTGTATGTAAATTTTGGTTCTGTTGTAAGGAATACAGTATTGTCAGAATTTCTTACTGAACAATTTGCTAAAATGAGCTACATTCATTACATCACAGATCATTTTATGAACATTCAATTATAAGAATTTTTGCTTCAATTAAACATATTTTAATACCTATTTTTTGCTGTACGAAGTTGTTTTGTATCAATTATTTTTCTTAATAGCCACTTGCCTTGTAATATCATGTTTTATAATCGAACATCCTCCATGTTTTTTATATCATCTTGGCAGAACATGTTGCCAGTGCTTCAACTGTTACAAAAGCAAAGAAAACAAGTAAAACATTTTCCCTGAAATGTAAAACTTAAAGCAACCTAACAGCTCAACAGTACATTGCAGAAATCCTATAGTGACCAGCACATTTATTCCTGTGAGCCCACTGAGAGTTTCAAAATTTCACAATTCAAAACAAGTTAATGCAAATGTGGAAATGTTCAGGTTTGTAAGTTGTATCTGAAGACTATTACATTAATGTCTTACCATGCTCAGGATTTTCTCCTAATCCAAGCCAAATGAGACAGAACTACAGTACTTACTGTATGTTACTGTATGTTATGTTAAGAAAGTCACAACCATGGCTTTTAGTGAGAGAGCTCAATATTGTAACTCGGATAGAGCTGCTATAAAGTGTCAAGTCTCAAGCATATGCCTGAGTAGGACTTTTGCACATTTCCTTTGTCTCTTTCAAGAAATCATGTAATATGTGTTTTCCATACATTGTTATGTGCCACAGAAATCCACTTTTTTGTCTGTGCTTTTTAAATTAAAGACAACTGTGAACATACAGGTTTAAGGAACAAGAGATAAATGTTATGTTTTTGTCTTCCATTCCTCAAGTATAACTTGTAATGATATGCATGGCATTGATAGCCTACAGGTCAGTTTAACTACACAGGTCTTTGTACTGCCTCTATGCACTATTTGGAGAACTAATGTATATTTTGGTGATTCAAATAAACTGTTTGGGAAAAGAAAGACTGCATGCAGTTAAATTGTTAAAACTGTTACTCTCTGCTTAGGTCTACTAGACTAATGTCATAGTTCAGTTTGTTCTTGTAATTTCTGTGGTTACTTCTAAGGGCTTGCTTAGATAAGAATAAGATATTGCTGTTTTTCAACCAACGCTGTAATAGAGTCTAAAATTCAGTTGTGGTACACGCATCCAATTTGGTGTAAGTACCTTTACAGTGTGAATTACACAAGGCGGTATCACTTCATATTTATTCTGTGAGGGGTGAAACCATGTTTCCTATTTTGGTTCACTGTGCTGTTTTAGTGTTTCATCGTAACATTTCTCCACATTAGAACAATACAGTATTACCTTCAAACATCCTAATATGATGACTCTGTTTATTTGGTTTCATTTACTGAGTAAGTACAATACAATTCCAATTATTTGAATTATTTTTTTTATTATTGTTACCAGTTTTCTATTCTTATTTTATATTTCTGTTATAATTTTGGAATGTTTCTGCTTGTAATTTTTTAATGGACTTGTTTTTGTTCAAGTTATAGTTGGAGTTCATGTAAGATCAGAAGTGTCAGGTATGTTATTTCTTTTCTTTGTATTCCCAAGTACAATTATACAGTACCAAGTGCCACATAGAAGACTTTATCATTCTTTTATCAGGGTTTATGGATCCTCTAGTAGTCAAAACCTTACATTGATTATGATTTCATTTTGAAATATGTTTTAGTAAAAAAAAATCTGTAATTTCTTATTGGGTCCCTGACTTTAATATGAACTGTATCTTGGAAATATTTTACATTTCCGAGCTGTCAAATGATAAAAGACAAACAAATATGTATATCTGGCAAATATGTATAGGTACAGTGAATACAGTACATTGGGAATGTAATAATTAAATTTAAAAAAGAATGCTGATTGGAATATATATACAAAGCATGTATTTGTGGCTTATTCAGAGAGAAGCAGAAATAAGAAAAAAAATTAAAATGATTACACATGATTGTTATATAATGTTTAATAACTATCACTACTACCAATATACTTTTCTGAACATTTTTTAATACCTGTACCTGTAGAGATAACAGCGGGAACCACAATGCAAAAAGGACCTGGAGTAAATATAAAGCTTATTTAGATAAGCACAATTTGTGTGTCAGTTGCTACAGTAACAGAAGCTACAGTATTCAGAGTGTAATTGAAAGCAAAGCTAAAAACAATCACAAATAAAATACGAATATATCTTAAGTGGTTGCTACAGACATTCCACTTTGTATTTTATATTGATAAAAGTGTACTCACCCGTTGTTCAGTAAAAACAGGTAAAATATTCACCTCCATAGGGAAACCTTTTCTAACAATTATTTGTTTATCAGAACTGCATCTGGATACATTGCAGCACTACATGGTTGTTGCCCATTTTGTTCGGACCTGAGTTGAGTTTTAAACCACAGACTATATGAACTTTGAGATCTAGTATTTATATGTAACAAGGATGTGTTGATTTGATTACTTCAAACCTGTTAATGAAATAAAAATGCATTAGCAAGTCTGAGTTCACTGTTTTCTTTGTTGCATTGATCTTTTTTTGAGGAGTGTACTGTTCCCCACTTTTGTATTTTTTTTGTATTTACGGTATATACTACATACATTAAATAAATTGTGCATTAAAAAACAAATTAAAAGAAACAAGATGTGAAAAAACAACCAGCACTAAAATTTCCTTATCTTTATTCTATTCTAATGTCGTAAAATGCACCACTACTGAGTTTTACTGTATTGGACTGTATGATCATCGAATAGAAAGTGAGTAATTGCCTTTCTACAAGAAAGCAGAAAAAAGACATTCATCTTAAATTGTGTTTTAATGCATTTAATCAGTGGCATAACGGGCCAAAACATTTTGTTTAAAACTTAGAAATACAAATAATTAATCCATCCATTTTGTAATGGCCTCATCCTATTCACTGTCACAGGGGTGCCGGAGCGTATCTCAGCAGGCAGACAGAATACACCCTGGAAACACACCTGTCCATCGCAGGGCACACACAGTCACAAACACACAATCAGACCAGGGCCAGCTTTCTCAAAAGCCAATTAACCTACAGTACCAGTAGGTCTTTGGACTGTGGGAGAAAACTGGATTACCTGAGGGAAAACTATGTGAACGGGGGGAAACATACTGTACAAACTGCATGGAGGGCCCAGTGTTACAGGTCAGCAATACTAACACTGCACCGCTGTGCCGCCGAACACTAGACATAATTTGGCATATTTATTATTTCTGAACAACAATGAACATTTCCTTATCACATGTAGAGCTATGTCACGGCTTTAAATGTATTTTTGTCAGTGGGAGATACATAAAGTGAATAGATTTGTGGTTGTTTTTTCCTGCAGGTCTCCTTCAAAAACCTTACATACAATCTCCAAAGAAACAAATTAATATAGAAGACACCATTATGATTCGCTGCAAATTTGGGAGTGGAATTCGCTGCCATTTCTATAATAATCAGAGTGAGGTCCCCTTCAGAACAATGCCATTCAAAGAGGACTTTCAGTTCTGCCACGTCTCGGTATCTATCGAGGAGCTGGTGGGGGAGAAAGAGTTTGGAGCAAGCACTGAAGTCTTTCTGAGCTGTGTTGTTGAGGTGATGGTGGATGGACAACTGACGTCCTCAATGAGTAGTGACTTTTGGCAACTAAAGGTTGTTGGTAAGCTTGGTACTTGAAAGATTTGTGTTACTGCAGTGTTACAATAGCAAACTTCATAGCAGTGCTTAAAAAGTGGAAAACCTAACACAGCATAATAAATGTTTTCAGTAAAGAACATCTTAAAGATCATATTGTATCTTTCCTCCAACAGACAAGCTAAGTCAACTGGGAAGACCTCGTATTGAACCACACTCCAAGCCGGTCAAAGAAGAAGATGTTGTCCAAATGTTCTGCTATGCGGACACAGGAACACGTTGTCATTTTTACAATAATTTTGACACAGTTCCTCTCGTATCAGTGCCCTACAGTAAGGAATTTAATGCCTGCAGCCTGGCTCTCCCTGTGAAAGAGCTGGTGTCAGAGAGACACATTGGGAATAGTCCTGAGATCCTCCTGAGGTGTGCTGTGGAAGTGAAGGTGGGAGAAGCGGTGGCGACCTCAAGACGCAGCCAGAGCATCAGAGTAATTCTGGAAGATAATGGTTAGTAATAGTATTGAAAGTATAGGATTGTTTCTTATTTTTATAGCGAATCATTATCATTATCAACTACTGTACATACTGTAAAGTGCATTCGTGTCATTTACTTTTCACAGTTTTATTTATCAGAAATAAAGACTTCAGGTTTATTATAGTTAAGCACAAAAAGAAAATAATCCATCTACTCATTTTGAAACCACTTTTTCCTGGTCGGCAGATGAGCTAGAGCTTATCTGACAAGCAATGAGCACTAGGCAGAATACACCCTGGATGAGGTGCCAGTCGATCAAAGATACAGACTACAGATACAGACACACTCAAGACAATTTTCCCATAAGTCAGTTAACCTTAAGTCCAATATGTTTTGGACTGTGAGTGGTAATCCATGGGAACACAGGGAACAAACTACATTCAGATTGCATACAAGGTCTAGAATCCAGGGCTCTAGTGCTGCAGTACTGCAAGGCAGCAGTGCTAACCACTGTGCTAAGACCACTGTGCCACCCAAGAGAAATAATCTTGTGTCTTATTTTAATTTTTTAAAAGAGGTTGAAAATCCATGGTGCTCTGTGTTTTTTATATATTTTATGTCACTTTTTCCTTGTCAGAGCTATGAGCGATTCTTTACTTACTAAACAAATATAGGCACCAGTACCAAAATTACCAAAAGTACCAAAATTATTCCAGCTGGTCTCACTCTCCATGAGGAAATTAGAATATAGTTTTATGATACTGTAGTCTCACACCTGTTGAATATCTTTGTTCAGTTTTATTACTGTTCCTTTACTCTTTATCAGGACAATCTGTGTTGATCGGTTTGTGTGTCAGTGTACTCCTCATTATAATAGCTGCTGCTGGATTGACGCTGGTCTGCTGCAAATACAGTATGTTACTTTTTCTTACACCTACAACATTTAATATCCTCTTATACTCCAGAACACAGTACCACTTGCAAACATAGTGTGTTATCCTCTCTTACAACTATGGCATTTAATATCCTCCTACACTCCAGAACACAACATCACTAAACTAAAAGGATTTCTTTTTAAAATGTCTTTGCTCTCAATTTTCATGTATTTTGAGTTTTTCAGATTGAGCATGGCATTTTTCTAAATTCATTTGAATTTAACTTACTGTATTTTAAACGTAATACATGAATTCATAGTAATGAAGGAAATGTAAAGATAAAAATATCTAATAAAGTAGCATTTAAAAAAACATTTAAAGTATTTTAAAAATGCTTTTAGAAAGTAAAATTGTTTTACTTAAAATGAAATTACTAAATGTAGTTATAGTATGTGTTTAAAAGACTGAACCCTGCTGTTCATAGCAATATATCGATTTAAAATACTAATTGAACAGCAGTTTTAACATGATACATTACTGCTACTGTACTTACTTTACACTTACCTCATTATATTAATCAAATCATATTATTTGTTTCAGCACATATGCTAACTTTGTTTTCAAAGACAGATCAAAGGAATAACATCAGGTATGGGTTTATTGTTTATTTTTTAATCAGCTTTTCACTTTCTATTTTCTTTAGTGCTGTGCATGTTATAGTATCAGTATAAGCTTTGAAAGATACCTCTTAACAAAGAAAGTGTTTACGGCACAGCGATCCCCTACAAAATACGCTTAAATTAACATGAATACATTATTTTATTAAAAATACAACAAATTTCCATTTGTTAATATACTGTATCTTTACTGAAACACTGTCATTGTAGCATGCTCAAACACCATGTGTGATATTATCCCAGTACAACACACACTTTGTCTAACACTATTATTTTAATGTTATGTGTCCTCAAAATGTATACCAGCACGAGTGATAAAGCAGAGCTGATCTTAGAAACAGACATTTCCAAGTTAATGTGCAGGAAATACATAAGTACAAAGACCTGTATTATTCATGTGGGCAGCACAGTGGTACAGTTTGGTTAGCATTTCTGCTTCACATTGCTGGGGCAAACCTGAACTTGGAGTTCTATTGGTGCGGAGTTTGTATGTTCTCTCCATGTTTGTCTGGGTTTCCTCTGGGAGCTCTGTGTTCCTCCCACAGTCCTAAATAACAGTTAGGTTATTTGGCTTCTGGGAAAATAGGTCCAAAATGAGAGTGTGTGCATATCTGTGTCTGTGTGTCTGTCCTGCAATGGACTGGCATCTCAGAGAGGTTGTACCCTGTTTCAATTTCTTACTGGAATAGACTCTGGCGCACCTGCGACCCTGAATTGGAGGAAGCGGTTGGAAAATGGATGGACGTATTATTCACAGGCTTAAAGTAAATTACAGATTAATAGTCCATTCCACGGTGCAGAAAAAAATCCTCTGAAATGTTTGAGGTGACTCTGATTTCATATTTTATGTTGTACTGTAAATACAGTATGAATATTCAATATAAGGAAATAAAATGGAAAAATGTTTAGTGATTGGACTCTGAAAGGCTTTAAGACACAGATTTTAATAAGGGCAACAGAAATAGCTTTTAATACGTGTTGAATTTCTAATTATTCTCTTTTTCTAGGAATCATTACCAAGAAAGTAACTACTTAGATATTGATGCAGATGGGAGAGAAAAGACACTGGAGATATCAGGTACTCAGGAATCTAAGAAACTATACTGTATACAAGTTTTAATTTTTCAATTAAAAAGTAAAGATCGAATGCAATTATAATCATTTCAGAAAATAAAGGCAAACCATCTTCTTTGATTGCAATAAAGAAAAAGTGTTTGTTCATGTTTTGTTTGACCATACAGATGACATTTGTTATGAGGTTTAATTAAACAAAACGAATGCCTGTGAAATTCACAAAGACCACATGCAACCTTAGACCAGCACTGCTTTGGTGATTAATGAGTGAGACACTTCTTACTGTTTTTGCTAAATGTATGACAAATCTTGCAGTGTACAAGATGTTGTAAAAGCTGATTATTTTATAAACCAGAAGGAGGATGTTACGACCCCAAGTGTCTAGGGAAAAAGGGGTGTAACATTTAGGATAATTCTTTTGGAAGCAGGGGGGTTTTGGTGAGGGACTAGGAAGCGTGATAAGAAGGGTAAGGAACTAGAGTGGTGCCAAAGGAAAGAAAATAACAAACAAAATGGAGCTGGCTAGGACAGTGAGGGAAAGCTAATCTGACTACAAAAGAAAACCCGAAACACACGGTCTTCGGCGTCTTCAACACCCTAGCTAACCTGCACTGACTACCCTAAACCATACAAGACAAATGGGACTCACCCGTACTAAACTAGTGTACTAATACAAAATCAACTAAGTGTGTAAGTGTACCCAACAACCTAAACTAACCTTATATACAAAAGTTCACACAAAAACACAAGTGAACCAGGAAGACAAATAAGGGAAAACAAGAGTAATAAACAGGAGCAGGGTACAAAAGAACACAAAAGTTGAACATGTAACACTGGGGCAAGGTAATGACAAAACAAGGATGAACACATAAACAAACGAAAGTACAAAGAAACTAACATACAGTAGGTACTACAGTAAATAAAGTTATAAGTTACCTCATAAAAGTAGTTTCCCTTTTCTTCATATTTATGTAAAAACATTAACAATGCATCATAATGGATTCTTAACAGTAAATGTTCTTAACACTGTCCTTACTCTGATTTTTGCGTAGCAGGTATACAGTACCAATCCTTAATCTATGTCTACTTTATGGTTTCTCGCAGATTCCTGCAGTGTTAATGGGCACCAGCAGACTGAAAATGGAAACACAGCATCAATGAATGTACTGTTCATATGTAAAAATTATTTTATTTATGAAGGTTATGTTGAAAACAGGTTGGCCCGGTGGTGCAGTAGTTAGCATTGCTGCCTCACAGCACTGGGGGCCTGGGTTCAATTCCAGACCTGGGGTGCTATCTGTGTGGAGTTTGTATGTTCTCCCTGTGTTTATGTGTTGTGCACTGCAGAAGGATACTAACAGTTGGCTTCTGGGAAAAAGGGCCCTGGTGTGAGTGTGTATGTGTTTGTGTGCAATGAGCTGGTGTTTTGCCTGGGCTGTATTCTGCCTTGCACCCATTGCTTGCCAGATATGGCTCCATCTTCAACGTGACCCTGTATTGGATGAACCAGCTTGGAAATAGATGGATGGATGTTGGGTACAGATCATTCCCACATTTCTGATCTTGCTTCTCTAGCTATTGATAGTACATGACCAAATCTAACTTCCTGTCACCACTGCTTAAATCTCACATCATTTCAGCACTAATAGAATAAGTGTTAAAACCTATTTTCAGATTGGTAATCTTAGATTTATTTGTATTGAATTTTGGTCTTTACAGACATCTTTACAGATGTAACTATGACATGCAGCATAATGTTATGAAATAAGAAACTATCAAAATACACTAATACCAAGTAATGAGCTTTTCTTGACCACTACATTAAAGAGTGATGTTTTATACACCAGAGTTGAATTGAATAATGTGAATAATACAGGAAAGTGATTGTGGTACAGCCTAGATGTTGTGATTTTTATAGTGGACAATCATCATTAATTGATTAATGTTAGGGATTTCTCCAGATCTTGGTGTAATAGTGACCACTATGCCTTCCTGGGTACTTGCAGGGTCACAGTGAAAGCAGGGGCAGACAAGAAGATCATTCAAACTAAGTCTTCTGTAAGGCTTTTGTAGAGCTATTAAATTGTAAGGGTTCTGATGGTAGTAAGAGTGGAAGGGTGTCCCTGCACATTACAGTTGTTGTTGCTGTGAGTCAAGACATAAAGAAATTGTCAATTCCCAGTTTGAAATGAAACAAATGACCTCGTAATGTTATTTTAGAAGGAGAGTTCATGAAACGTTTGCTGTTTGCTATTTCTATAGACTGCAAAGAAGACAGAGAGTGAAGTGTGCTATGCCTCAGTCAACTGGACTAAACAACTAAAGAAACCAGCCTCAGTGATGCAGGTCAATCAATCTGAGGAGTACGCCACTGTGAAATTCACAAAGACCACATGCAACGTTAGACCAGCACTGCTTTGGTGATTAATGAGTGAGACACTTCTTACTGTTTTTGCTAAATGTATGACAAATCTTGCAGTGTACAAGATGTTGTAAAAGCTGATTATTTTATAAACCAGAAGGAGGACAACAAAAAAGAGCACATGGGTTGTTGATTTCTCCTTGGTTAATTTATTAATGATAAAATTAATGATGAAATAACAAGCAAAATAAAAAGGTACCAAATGTTCAATGCACTCAGTTCCTTGACCTTAATATCTCTTTGGCCTTTCTTCACACTTTATTTAAATGTGTTATATTACTGTATATTGTTCACTATTTTAATTTAATTCTGTCAAGCTTGTGGAAATTTCCTTCAAGTAAAATATTTTGAAAAAAATGACTGATATTGGAATTTGTAGGTGAAATAAAAAAAATATACAAAAATACTGTAATATGGCCTCCTGCACACTCAGTACAGAATATTCTAGCATAGTATGAATGTACATTTATAGCTGAATAGTCACAGCCATTAAGACCTTCTGGGTGCAAACCTGTTAAAAACTCCACATTAGTTATGATTTCGGAGAGTTTTGGCTGCATGAAAACATTATCGAATCTTTTATCAGTGGTTTTGATTGCTTCACACTTGTTTCACATTTTTTGGGAGAACATGTCAAAATCTGATGACTGGAAGGCTTCAGCAACCCTGCTAGGTTTAAGGTTTAAGACCACTTATTTTGGGGATTTGGGGGTCCAAGTCAGCTTTAGGATGAGTGATAATTAATGTACAGTAAGTACATTAAGTGTACAGTAAGTGTTATTAGAATGAAATGGTTAAGGTGTACATGTAATTGTACTTGTAATTAATACTTGTATTACTTATTCATGGTGCAAAACGTTTGGTGACAGAGGTGTGGTTAAAGATGTCAGCCAATTGAATGTAAAAGCTTCCAGCTTCAAAGCAGAGGGGGTGTTTGCTGAGATGTAGGGGATCCCTTGATCAAAAACAATGGGAACATTTACCTTGGTTTACCTATTTAAATAAGTTAAATGATTGACAATGAGAAGTCCAGAAACACTCCATAGAAAATTACATTAGGACCTCAGGGGAGAAAAAAAGACAAGAGAAGATGCAGAAAGGGATAGAGGATAAGATCAGAGGAGAGGAAAAAGAAGAGGAAGGAAGGTCAGACCACAAGAGAGGTGTCAGGAAGAGTTGAAACTTGAAGCTTGTGCCTGGTGAGAGCCCCTACTTCATGATCATCCAAACAAAACCTGACTGGAGCTAAGTATTTCAACCTTGCTAGAGACAGTTTGCTATTTTGTGTTTATAGGGAACTTGGGTTTCCTGGGTAAAAGATAGCTTGGTTAGAGGCATCTTTCCTCCTTGTGAGTGCATTTTTAGGATAGAGAGATAGGCTGCCATTTATTTTGCGACATTGAGTTTGCAGGGAGAGAGAGATTTAACTGCATCTCATTTATTAAGCATTAAACTGCATTTATTAAGCAGCTAATCTCTTATTGTGGCCTCAGTGGGCATTTTTAAAGAGTTCAATACTTAGTAGCAGTCTGTCACACAACACCTCCTGTATGGGTACTGTTGGTTGGAGGATGTGTTGTTCACAGAGAGGAAAATATACACGATGGCAAGTCAGTACTTAAAGCAAACAAAAGAGCCAGTTTTATTTAAGTTTTGCACACAGTTGGCCACATAAACACTCACTGGGTTTCTCGACCAGGTTTATAAAAAAACAAAACATTGCACAATATCACAAGCACCTTGCTCTCACTAACACTCACTAAGACTCCTTAAATAGGGTTTGGACTGTACCACTTATGGATCAGTGCAAACATAAAATCCCCGAGACAAAACAACACATAGCACAGTAGTTCGAACTACTTGGACACACACATACAGATGCAGCCATTCAAAATGGGTGAGGTATTTCTCGGCATACCCCGGTGGGCGTGTCGCGGTATCACGCGGTGTCACGCGGTGTCACACAGTGTCACGTGGTTAATCGCGCGTCATTTGACGCTCTGCCGGAAACTATCCGGCGTCACCTTGTAAAACCGCCAGGGGGAGCTTAACCTCTCATGTACAGCATTTGAGCCTTTAATTTTGAACTATGTATTACAGCATGTTAATCATCAGTCATTAAAATGTTGGTATATTTTATGAAAGCAAGATTGTTCAGTTGGACAAAAGTACACAACCTACCTTTATCAGAAATATTTATGCATCAAAGCCTTTACCGAAGATATTACTAATAGTATTAATAATGGATGACTTTGGACAAGCTGTATACTCAAAGTATAATTTCTTTAGCACATTTGTACAAGCACTTGGAATCTGTCCAAGCCATACTTTGTCAGGCATTTTGTTTTACTTCAACGGGCATAAAAACTCCCTTGCTTTTAACAGGGCGTTTCATAATTTCTAACTACGAAAATTATTTAAAATGCGACACTTATCATTCAACTAGAGCTCAAAATACCACAAGGATCCTCAAGAGCACAGCAAAGACTGTATTAAAAGATACTTGTATGAGATACATGAGAATCCAGGCTTTTTTTATCAATGCTTTCTTTTCCGTATACCAGATTTTATAGAACCACTTCAGAAGGGTGTCAGCCAGTCAGATTCCAGGAATCGGTACTTTAAAGGAAAAATACACACCGGTATTCCATTTCTCCCTAACGATTTTAAGCATCGAAGTATTTAACTAGCATGTGAAATAGCGTGTGAAAAAGTGGTAGTTTTAAGCTTTTCTGCTAATATAATATGGAATCGCGTATCTAAAGAATTTAATAACGATATGATTATATTCGTGTTCTGCGACAGGGCTGTGTAGGGCTGTTTCGCCTCCCTGTTCATGTGAGTTGTCCTGTAGCCTACTGGTCTACGTGCCTGACTAATAACTCGCAGGTTGTGTGTTCAAATCCAGCTGGTGCTGGAATTTTCTTTTAACAAACATTTCTTCGAAAAAATAGAATAGCGATATTATGGACAATCAATTGACTTTTATATTTCAAAATATCGCAACATGATCGATTCTAAGTCATTTTTGAGAACAATGAATAGTCACCTTCTTCCCTTCTGACAACGGTCCCTGCTTGTGCTTCCTGCTTCTATTGTGTGTGTGTGTGTGCAACAGAGTAAATTTTTATAGGAGAAATGGAGGCTGGACAGTATGCGTTACAATATAAACATTTATATTGATTTAAATCGTGTTCTGATTCAAATCGCAAACGCGTGTTTAATTATATGTGTTTTTTAATCATAATCAGGCTAATGCAACATAAATTGATACAGTATCTTTGTCTTCTAAGTATCTTAATAAACTTTCAGCATAGCTTTCTACCCGTTTAGATTTATATTTCTTGGGATTTTGGGATCAAACGTGGAAGGATTAGATTGTAATACGTTTTAGAAAAGTGTGATCTATACCTGCCCAGACGGTACGCCTTCCTAAACCCCGCCTTTCACTAGTGTCCTGCCTTTCCCCGCGCACCCCAGCCGGGCGCTCTTCGGCCTGTGCCCGGGACGAATGTATATTTTGATATTTACACCCGGCGCGGCACCGAGGGAGCGTCTGCATTTATAACTTAGTTTTTAAAATTAGTCAAGCAATATGAAGCATCTCCTTTTACTTTTAAGTCCCTTAAATACATTGAGCACAGCTTTCTCACCACTTAAGATTACTTTTTTGATATCATCCTTACACAAAGCAGAAACTTTCCGATGACATACGGTACAAGTGGAAAGATTACAGATTTTAATCGTCTTTAATTTTGTTACGTTATACGTTTTAGGAACGTTTCATCTAAACAAACACCACAAAACTATTCTCGATTGTATTTCTGAATGTTATGTTACACCTGCAGTAGTTCACTGTTTTAAATACATCGAATTAAGAAAGTTATGTGTAGCACTTTAGATCTTTTTTTCTGAACCAGGGAAAATCTGATCATGTTTCTCTATAACAATAATAAAAAACTTTATTTTACATATCACCTTTAAAAGTGGCATCTCAAAGCAATACAGTAGATCGAAAAACAGTTAAAAGGGACCAAAGTAAATACCAGACAAATGCAAACACGTTTTTAA